>NC_041707.1:30439263-30589263 GCF_900700375.1 Denticeps clupeoides
CTGTGAAAACTTGTACTTGTTAAATCATGGACTGTGAAAACGTCTAGGACATGAGAGGGTCTGGTTATATTTGAACAATAGTTCTAGTCTTCTGAACATGTCAGAAAATGTCTACTTTTCCTGTAAATAAACCACAATGTTAAATGACACACTGTTTTTGTGTGTAGTGGTGAGCTAACATAAGAAATAAAATGCATCAGCTCATTTTGTGCATCAGCTCATTTTGATGAGGGGGAAATAATAAAGAAAACTGAAAAAACAAAACCTGGTGTTTCAGAAAGCATGACCAGCTTCTTATGTTTCAGGCTTTGGAAATATTTCTCCACACACAGAAGGAGGCCGAATCTTCTGCATAATTTATGCCTTGCTGGGAATCCCGCTTTTTGGATTTCTTTTGGCTGGTGTTGGCGACCAGCTCGGGACCATTTTTGGAAAAGGCATAGTCAAGGTTGAAAAGGTGTTTGTGGTAAGTATTTGCATCAGTTTTTCAAAAGTCTTAAATCACGCAAACCGTACCATCTACTATTTCCTTTTATTTATGCATGCACTGCCATTCCAGACTCCTTTCAGCATTCATTGTGTTATTTTAATACATTTTAATAAAGCAGGAGTGAAAAAAGCAGTAATAATTTACCTTTCTTCTTTGTAGCTCATGCTAAATAGCAAGACTTTACCTGTACGATTTACAAATATGTGCATCATTGGCATGGTATATGTTCCACCATTGTTTTCAATTGATAAAAGCCTGTGTTGTACCGTACAGGCCCCCTTCAGGCCACCAAATCAACCCTGATACATTGAGGCATACATTCACAAGAAACACAGATGCTGATCACCACTTCACCTATTTTTGTCTGCGTCAAGGTTTAAATAAATCATATTGACCCCATTTTTTGTCATTACAGAAATGGAATGTTAGCCAAACCAAAATTCGTGTGACATCCACAGTCCTCTTCGTTCTGTTTGGCTGCTTCTTGTTTGTAGCCATCCCTGCCATCATTTTCAAGCACATAGAGGGCTGGAGTGCCTTGGAATCTATTTATTTTGTTGTAATCACACTAACCACCATTGGATTTGGAGATTTTGTGGCAGGTAAATGCTATTTGATTCTCTGTTTTTCAATGAAAAAATGTGTGTGCAATCCACTGTGCTTTGGCAGTTTTATAATATGA
The DNA here is from genome assembly GCF_900700375.1 of Denticeps clupeoides. Taxonomy (NCBI): domain Eukaryota; kingdom Metazoa; phylum Chordata; class Actinopteri; order Clupeiformes; family Denticipitidae; genus Denticeps; species Denticeps clupeoides. Next base: position 30,440,436 of record NC_041707.1, read on the forward strand.
AAAAAAATCTCAGCAAATGAAATGCCAGAGTAAAAATTACAGCTATGTACAGCTGCTTCCTATTCACATCATTGTGTACAGTTACACCCTGGTGATATTACAATATTTGACTTTTAAAATGGAAGACATGTGAAATACATACAAAATATAATATACATTTGTATAGCTTCTGTTGCATTATTGTAACCATATAATTTATGTGGCCAAAATAGCTCTTGTGATTTTATTGAGTTATGAAAGTCTGTTATTTTTTCTGGACACAGGCAACATTTACAGTGCATTGTCAATTGTGATTATTAGATGGAACCTGAATAGAAAAGACAAGTAGGCCAACAATTGATCCCTGAGGAACTCTGTTTAATATTTACTCAGTACAATCCTTGTATTGTTAAGTCAGACCCTAAAGATGAACCTGTTAGCTAAAGTCAACCTAAAAGATTAACCTAGTGGATATAAAAGATGATCAGATATATTAGGAAAAAATATACACTAGTCCAAAGTTTGGATGTACCTTCAAAAGTTGCCTCATGTGATGCTACATTATATGAGTGAATGATAAAAATGTGTTTAGCCTAAACCTTCAGAACTGTTGGAAATCATCCCTGTTCTTTATCTTAAGGTGGCTGAGAGAAGCCAAGTGTGTGAAATGCTGCAATCATAGCAAAATCTCCCTGCTTTGGAGAGACACAAATGTTTAACTTTTGGCTTTTTGCTATTCTTTTGTTTGGTTTATTATATGACCTATAATGCATTATTTCAAAGTCCAGTGTCTTCAGTTTTATTCTATAATGTAAAAAGTGCAGAAGTTAATAATGCAGAAGTAAAATTCTTTCTCCCTCACAGGTGGTTCAGATATTGAATACCAGGAATATTACAAGCCTATTGTCTGGTTCTGGATTCTGGTTGGTCTTGCCTACTTTGCTGCTGTTCTCAGTATGATAGGAGACTGGCTTCGCGTTATATCAAAGAAAACAAAAGAAGAGGTGAGAAATTATTCTTAATTCATATAGTCATAAAGACACATAGGACGTGCCAGTAAGTATTGCTACAGTATGTATATTAGGCCATATTAGGCCATTGTTCACTGTTCAAAGATATAAAACATATCAAAAGCAAAAATAACATTTTTTTTTATTGCAAATCTTTATAATTCAGATTAAGTGAAGTTACAGTGGTTATTGACAAATGTCAAATGGCTCACCATGGTGAGTAACAGCTCACCAAATATCAGAGGACCCAGTATTCACAACATTCCTGTGTAAACTCCTTCACATGATTTGAATGAGTTTTGTTTCTGAAAGTCAGTTTTAATCAGTGATTATATTGCAGTGTTACAGTGTAACAGAGAATATAATATAGTTTTAGTTACATGGAATATTGAGAGAAACCTCTTCTGGTTTATGGAATCCCATCCCCTGTTCAGACTGATCTATTCTTGTGCAATAAAACATTTACAAATGTTCTCTTTTGACGAAGAGATTTTTACATACCATGGTAAAATTGTTTTTTAAAAAAAAACAAGACTTGTGTTAAACAGAGCAGTGCACAAACTTGTGACTATCATTAGAAGAAAAGTTTCAGATGTAAAGATAAGAGCAGTATTGCTTTGCAGAAAATGAAGAGCAATTAATGCAATAATAGATGCCAATTACTTAAAGCATTTAATTTAGATCTACAGGCTTGAAAAAATAAGTATAAGGGTCAACTATGATCTCTCAGGCATAAATGGCTAGCCTACTGACAAATGGTCAAAACAAATTAGAATACATTTTTTTTAGCATGCAAGCATCTGAAAGAATTGAATGTATTATTAGATTTTCAAACTCTATAGTATAATACTCTTTTAGTAGGAAAAGGCCTGAAGTTTATTTTTACTGTATATCTTAAACATTTTTAAAATACAATTGAGACCAAAATTATTAGCCCCTTGGGATCTATGAAACAGTTTGCTAAACCTCTTCCCAATGTTTTCAGCTTTTATGAAACTTGATATAATCACACATTCACCAGTGCTATTTAGTAGCTTTTGGTGTATTATGTAATACAGAATTGCTTTATATCAAATATAGTAAAAAATGGGGTGGTCAAAAATATTTCCCCCCATGTGTTTGAGTTTGTCATGTCCGCAAGTTGACTGGGCAAGGAAGCACAAAGGTGGGACATTCTGGAACAAAAAAGGGGAGAACGAAAACAAACCTGCAGGCGTGTTCCGATTGCCAGAACTGAAACAACACTACATCTAAGTTGTATGGTCCACAAAAATATCGCAGCCGATGGGTGGAACCACAGCGCCCTCCAGATGGCCCACGCAGAGAGGTGGTCCCGGACCCTCCGGCAACCACTTATTGCACTCCCAGTAGGTGCTTTCTGGTGACATGCAGCCCCTTTCACTGCACGTCCCTATCGGCAGTCCGACCAGCTCCCCTCCCTGCACTGCGCAGGGAGGTGATCCCAGACCCTCCGGCGACTGTTTGCTGCACCCCTGGATGGTGCCTTTCAGTGCGACCAGCTCCGGTCCTGGACCCTCTGGCGGTTGTTCACTGCATCCCTGGATGGTGCCTTCTGCTTGCAGTGTGACCAGCTCCCCACCTTGCACCGTGCAGGGAAGTGGACCTGGACCCTCTGGCGACTGTTCACTGCACCCCTGGATGGTGCCTTTCAATGTGATCAGCTCCGGTCCCGGACCCTCAGGTGGCTGTTCACTGCATCCCTGGATGGTGCCTTCTGCTGGCAGTGCGACCAGCTCCCCTTCTTGCACCGCGCAAGGAGGCGGTCTTTGACCCTCTGGAGACTGTTCATTGCACCCCTGGGTGGAGCCTTCTGGGCACGTCCAGCCCCTCTCGCTGTCGACCCTGGTGCCAGTGTGGGGGCTTTGCCAGACCATCTGCTCAGCCCCTTCTGCATCTGTTGGGACAAGCAGGCTCTTTCTGCCTGTCCCAGCTGAATCCTCATGCCACCCAGGGGGTTCTGAGGTGCTCTGCCCCTGCTTACCGGCTACCGGCGGACCCAGCTCCGTCGCTTCCCCACCCAGCATCCCCTCAGGAGGAGTTCCCAACCCGTACCGCACCCCCCCAAAAAATACTTTGGGGCAGCACCCCTCCTGGCTGGACAAAGGGGTATTTTGGAGCTCGTCCACCTTGTCCCGGATTTGTGCAGTCGGGTTCGATCCATGGCTCAGGCCGATCAAACTCCACCCTCAGTAGCTCCAGGAAGTCCGACTAACCCATCTTGTCTGTCTCTCCCTGCTGCCAAAGGGCTACGCCCCAGCCCCTAAACTGACTCAATCATCAGACTCGTGAGTATGGTGGTGAATCTTCTCGCCGTCTGAGAGTGATGAAGAGCAGCAAAGTACACACCACAGGGATGGCATGGTACATGCTGCTCCCGCCCACTCAACCCGCAGACCTTGCCGCTTCCAGGTATTGTGGACCACCCGGGGATCAGTCTTATACCACGGTGCTCCTCCCTTCATATCACCGGGAAGAACCACTCCATCAGTAAGTGGGGGTCCATATCTCGGTCTCGCCATGGAACTCAATACCATACCAAAAACAAAGGAAATATTAGTCTGTAGCTCAGAAAGAAGACAGTATAGGCCTCATGCTAAGGGGAAGACTATACTGCCATCTCCAAGTGATTCAAAGGGACTAAAACTGCTGTAAGTTGCATAATTGCCAAGTACAAAGAAACAAAGTCTGTAAGAAACCAACCTGGCTGTGGACGTAAGCAGCAGATATCAAGAACTCCTGACATTTGCCAAATGACCTGGCCTCTTCTGGAGACAGTGTTTGAGAAACACATTTGTGGTATATTTTGGTGGGCTTCATCCCAGAAGAACAACTTTACTCAAAGAGTGGCACACACATCAGAGCCAGTTGGATCGTCCTACAAGAAAATGACCCAAGGCACACAATGAAATAAGTCCAACAGTTCCTCAAGGTTACAAAACCAAGATCCTGGAGTGGCTCACACAGAGCTCAGACATCAATCCTATTGAGAATCTGTGGCAGGTGCTCAAAGTGAATGGCCATGTTTGGAAACAATGCAATTTGGACCAGCTAGAATGATACAACAGAAGATCGGGACAAAATCAGAAGAACTGGGCCAGACCTACTCTAAGAGATTGGTGTCAGTTGTGACTTCAGTTGTGGCTCATAATTTTGACCTCAACTGTACTTGTTGGTTGTTTCAGAATTCTTCCTGGGTTTTTTACACTTCGACTTTATTGCACTATGAAAGTGTTTGAACAAGTAGGTAACAGCAGTGAACAGGAAATGCTACATGTTTACATTGTTTGCTTTACAGCTTGAGAGAGCATTATTACATGACTGGATGGAAACACAGAATGACATTAGCTCCGTAGATTAGATTGTTCCATCATAGATTAGTGGTGTTCAGCACATGTAATTGCAGTTGAGGGTACTTCCTGGTCCTGGTCTGGGCATCAGAGGGAAGGTGGAAGCCAGTTCTGTATTGCACCTAAGTTTTAATCAAATACAAATGAATGCTGTGCAGGCCTTGAAATCCTAATGAAGATGTTTTAAGTTTTGTAGTGTACTTCACAAATCTTCACAAGATGTCCTTACTATCATTTGATCAATTGAAATATGACTGGTGCTTTGATCACCAGGTGGTTGAGATTCGAGCCCATGCAGCAGAATGGACTGCCAATGTCTCTGCTGAGTTTAAAGAGACAAGACGGCGCCTAAGTGTGGAGATCTATGACAAGTTCCAGAGGGCTGCCTCCATCAAACGCAAGCTCTCATCAGAACTTGGCCTGAACCCCAGCCTGGAGATGACTCCAGGAAAGCAAACCAATCAGTCAACTTCTCTGATGAACGGGAAAGGAGAAAGATAAGGAGGCTCTCTCTCCCCTGACAAAATATGGCAGCCTGTTCTTCAAGGCCTTAGCCCAGACTGTCCAGAATGTGGGGAGATAGCCATCATGAACATCTCAAATGAGTTTATGTGAACATTGTGCTTTACGTACACTTCAGCACCAGCAGAAAGGAACCAATTCCATCTTAAAAGCAGCTTGATACTGATTTGTATAATGTTATGGACATAAATGGCTGTAATTTTGCCATTACCTATGATAAAGCAAGCCGAAGGACCACTTTATGCCTTGAACCAGCCATATGATAAACATGTGAGGAGAAGTGATTCTTCACCTTAACACAAAATCTTTTTTTCCCCCTGCCTTGCTTTACCTAAGAATTCATATGTGTGCCTTAAATATGAGGACATTTTCCCAACTTGCATGGATTTCCTTTATAAAATTCTGGTGACATAATGTAGACATAACTTGGTACAGTGTGATCCAAAGACATGTTCTACTTGAGGGATTTGATATTCAGCTGCTTTAGCAATCTAAAAGTGTCTTTAAACATGAATTAAAATACACAATCAGCCTTAGATCATTTTCAGCCAATGGAGTAGATTGACATCTTTCTAAAATGTTGCACTGTTTGTATTCATTTGTGTAGTTTAACAACATTTCTGTACAACAGGCTGTGAAGTTTGGCCTTTTGAGCAAACTTATGTTCTTGTGGTAATGTGTGGGTGAAATGATCCTTTTCAGTCACATCTGGTCTGTACTTGACTGTACTGGCATGATTTATTTTTTATCATATGCATATCTATTTTTTTATACTGAAGTGATGTCACACTGGACCATTTATTAAAAATTCTAGGACTTTTGAGTATATGTTACAGAAGGATGGCACAACTGGAATTACATTGAATGTTGAATAGATCATAAGTTTCAAAACAGACTGGAAAAGAATGTCATCCTGCCTGAAAAGTAGCTAGATGATAATTCAGTATAACCCATATATCAGTTTCTATGATAATACACCTGCCATTAAAAAATGCACTTTTGTTCACGTATGAAAAATCTGTTGTGTTCACTAATACTTAATTTCACCTGTAAGCAAATTTGTAAGCAAATTCTTTTCCATTATTTTTAAAATAACTGCCATAGATTTTGATCTTGCCTCTATATTCTTGTTGGCACTCAATCAGCATACTGTATTGATTTATACTAATTGCCAGGGGGAATGCTGGGAGGTGCATGAGCAGGCATGGCAGGAGAAGGCTGGGGAAGCAGAGCGTGGGCTGCATGGGCCTTTGTCCCTCTGCTCTGCCTGCTCTTGCACCTCCCTGCCCTTTCCCCTGACAGTTAGTATAAATCAATACAGTATGCTGATTGAGCACCAACAAAGGGATAAAGTAAGAATGTTGTTGGTGGGCAGGCGAGAGGTCTTTAACAGCGATGTCCAAATGGCAGGCAGATAAGGGCAGAACAACAAGAATAATCGGGCAATGCATGGTTTGTCGGGCAATGAGGTCTATTAAAAAAGCAGACAAGCAGCTATGAAAGAATGAATTCACAACGATGAGCGGGCAAGGATTCAAGATGGCCACCAGGTATTTATAGAAGATGCCAACCTCTTCATCATCTGTCTCTGGGTGGGCGGCCTCTTTGGCGTATGTGCACCCTCTGCCAGCGAGGAGGTGGAATGAGAACTGTGACACTATTTGTTTTTTTTTAATGATATCATTTACATGCATTGCTAATGCCTCAGTTTTAAGTATTGAGCATTTTTTTTATTTACATTTTCCTTCCTTCCTTTGAAATTCCTTTGAAATTCTATATCTATACTGCAAATCATTCTATATTGCAATATATTCTATATTGCAAATCATGGTGATGGGGATAAATCAAATAAATATTAATGTCCATATGCATCTGATTATTTGTAATTTCACAACTCATATAGCACGTGTAAAATAGGTGCAATGTTTGCATACACTGATCATGCATATATTACTTTGGTAACATTTATCAGTCTTTAGAGAACAGAGAACACCACAATGAATCATGCTGAGAATCTGCAGTACCCCCCTGCTTCCTGAAACTGTTGGTTAGCAGCTCTGCACTTCAAGCATAGAGTGAAGTTAAATAAGCAAATCTAGATACCCAAAGTCAACATTGGGCACAATTTGTAGCCATAGTGACAAATGACAAATCCTCCAGCCATGGCTGTCACCTCATTTGGGCAGACTATCACTGGACAATTACAGCATTCTTGGTTAAACAAACCAAACCACATCGAATGCACACGGTGAGAGTGATATTAATAATGATACTAAGGTAGGAACATGTGATTAAACAGTCATTTAAAAGAAACTTTTCTGTTTCTTTCAAGAACAATAGATGCTGGAAGAATGGAATCCTTTATAGTTATTGCAGATTAACAGAGGATAAATCCAAAAATGTATGGGGATGCTCCAGGCATGCTAATTTGAATGCTTTGAAAGGAATTAATTATTTTGAAACACTATTTCATTATTTCATTATTATTTAAAAAAAAAAAAAATTGATGTTTCCTGGTTGAAATGAACTAAACTCTGCTGCTCCATGGTGCCAGTTCTACATTTTCCTATAACCAAGCTCTTTTTTTTACTTCTAATAACAATTTTGTCTGACATATGCTTTGAACCTCAGCCTGTGTTGTGTTATGTTTATTGAATATTTGGTATTGAGATGGTATAGTATAACTACATAAGACAGGACTATTATTCTATGCGCATCAATAGAACTGATCAAACTGACCATAAACATAGAAGCATTGTCCATATCACAATTAGGGGCTCTTTGTGTGGACTGGAAGTTAGAAACAGCTATAATCACTATTACTACATGATCAACAGTGCAGTTATTTAGGTTGAATTAATATTGATTTGATAATGAAAGTTACAAGCTCTAGATACAAAAATAGACATTGAATATAGAAACAGACTTACAAAAATTAAGTGCTTCAGTGTCCCAGGAGAGAAATCAGTTTGCATGAAAAAGACACACCTCCTCTAATAATACTAGGGAGCACTTGGGCCATATTACTCAACTTGGCTCAGATGCTGCAGCAGCCTGGGTGGCAGCCAAGTTTTCACACCATCCTAAGCAAACTATTGGCATAGTCTCTGTGTATTTTAGAGCTGAGAATAATGCAGGTGCAGCCAAAGACGTTGTCATGGACTAACATGTGGAGTACTCCGGTCCAGAAACTACCTATGTGTATAAAACTACCCTGTGTGTATCATGTCTTTGTCGAGTTATTGTATGCGGTGTGTCTGGTCTGATGTTACTATGTGTGTTTTTGTTCAAAGTTTTGTAAATAAAACCCCCCTTTTGTGTAAAGTCGTGCAAATGCGTTCTCACCATCTGGAAACGTGACAGAGGTGTATTCATGGAATCCCGAGAGCATTGCTGTTGCCCTTGAACATGAACATGGTCAGTTTACTTGCTCCCTGACTGCTGTAATTTATTACAATAAAGCAATTTTAACATTGCATTGTTTTACACTCTTTGTTTTAATAAACTGACAGTATGGTTAATTTTCCCAAGTAGTGCCCTTTATCTACCACTTATTAACTACACTTGATCCAGTTGCTTTCTGTAATATGATTTAATTGAAGCACAATACATTTTGTCCACTGATTTTAACAGTGATTTAGGTGACTCAGGGCACTAAGATAAATCAAGTCTTACAGTTTATCAGGCTATTCAAACACCTAAGAAACCCTAGTAGTCTCCCATTAACTAACCTGAAGTCAGTGAGACATCATTCTTAAGTTGCTGAATCATATCTTTTTTCCAGCATCACCAGTTCTGGCTGTTCCATTTAAACAGGCCCAAAAACACATACAGTGGGAAACAGAGGTTGTATAATCTTTATAATCTATTGGCGACATTATTATTGTAATTCTTTCAAACGTTCACACATGCTACACACACCTTTTACACAAACATCAATCAGCCAGTGACATGCAGTACATTCGAGAGATAAAAAGTTGATACGCGCGCCACCTACTGGCCACTGGTTTATTCACGCGGCGCCATTTAGCGTCTCATCAACTTATCATTTACAGCATTTATTAGACGCCTTTATCCAGAGCGACTTACAATCAGTAGTTACTTGTAGAACTTATCAGAATCAGAATCGTATTTATTGGCCAAGTAAGTGCAAGCACATAGAAGGAATTTGTTTCCGGTAGATGGTGTCTCTCAAGTACAGTGTAGAAAAAAAAACAACAATGTGCAAGGATGTGGTGTTATTGTACAAGTTGTGGATTTGTTTGTGATTTAAAAATAACTATATCTACTTTTTATGAAATAAATAGGCAAAATAAACTAAATCTTATATACAAGTGTACATAAAGTGCTGTGTGCAATGTTGAAGGTGATTTACAGTATCAGCTGTTTAGGAGGGAGATGCCGAGGGGGAAGAAGCTGTTCCTGTGTCGGCTGGTCCTGGTCTGCAGGCTTCTATAACGTCTGCCAGAGGGAAGCAGGTCAAAAAATATGTGACCAGGGTGTGAGGGGTCTGAGATGATTTTCCCTGCCCTTTTCCTTGAGAGGTACAGGTCCTGGATGGAGGGCAGGGGGGCACCGGTGATCCTTTCTGCTGTCCGTACAGTCCTCTGCAGGCTGATCCTGTTTAGTGGCTGCTCCATACCAGGCAGTTATGGAGCAGCACAGGACAGACTCAATAAGCGCAAAGTAGAACTGGATCAGCAGCTCCTGTGGAAGACTGTACTTCCCCAGTTGCCTCAGGAAGTACATCCTCTGCTGGGTATTTGTGAGGATGGAGGAGATGTTGGTCTCCCACTTCAGGTCCTGGGAAATGGTGGTGCCCAGGAACTTGAAGGTCTCCACAATAGACACCGGGCTGTCTGATATGGTGAGGGGGAGCAATGTTGAGGGATGTCTCCTGAAGTCCACCGTCATCTCAACAGTCTTGAGCGTGTTCAGCTCCAGGCTGTGTTGACTGCACCAGAGTACCAGCCGGTATGCAGACTCATCACCATCCTGGATGAGCCCAATGATGGTGGTGTCATCTGTGAACTTCAGGAGTTTTACAGTTGAGATCCTGGAGGTGCAGTCGTTGGTGTACAGGGAGAAGAGCAGTGGGGAGAGGACACATCCTTGAGGGGCACCAGTACTGATGGACCGTGAGGGACCGTGTTCAGTAGCTCAGGTTGCCACAACCTGCTGAATAAAATCGGTGCGTGGTGTTACGAGTGTGATGTGACTGTGTTACTAAGTGCGTACGTTCTCTTTCGCCAATTTACTTTTCCTTTTGCCCTTTGAACGGGACTGTGCAACTGAACCACACCCCAAAAAAAAAGAACCCTTACTAAAACGAACCTGAAATCGATACCCTCTGGTCCGCGTGATCTTTCAAAAGTCGGGAGCAGCTTATACCGTCGGCCTGCGTGTCATGCATCGTCTGCGGAACTCGGCACCGCTACGCGGCCGCAGCGCCAGGGGAGGGGCCGAACAGTGAGTGGGACGTCCACGTCACCCCACTCCACGTGTCGCGTGTCATTGATGACAACAGACAGGCTGGGCGCAGTGCTGGCGTGTGAGGGCCGGCATGAACGCGGGGCGAAGTGCGACTATGGAGGCCGACGTCGGCGCGGCTTCGCGGGGTAGGGCTGCTTTCCTCGCACTGCCTGGTTTTGACATCTTGCAGTTCGGATTAAAATTTGCGCATCGGAAAGCGATGGGCTCTTTTTTTTAATCGATGAACACCGGCAGGCGCTGGGTAACCGTGCGACTTTGTGTTTGCAGGTCTGCCGGCGCGGTTGTGCCGCACAGCGGCTCTTCTCTGCCTGCTGCTGCTCCCGGAGATCAGCCTGTGTGCACCGCAGGTCCACGACTCTGCCAGGTAAACGGAGCACGAAAGTGTCGTTTTCGGCCCTTTATTTCACTCTTTCGGAGTTAAAGCTATCACGGATTGAAATGATTTCCTAAATTTGTCGAACGGCATTAGCATTGTTTTACGTTGTAGATTTAAGTCTGTACAGGTAAATATTTTGTACAGTGTGAGATCTTGTAGGGGGCAGTATTTCACCATGAAGATGTGCACCTCTTGCAGAATGCACAGATTCCCGTTATTACCAAAAATGTTCCATCTGTCCAGAGAGAATGCGCCTTCCGCTACTACGCATGCGCGGACATGCGCAGCTGAGAGATAGCGTTAACTGAAGGAAGGGAGTTGTAGTTCATTTTTCAGTTCCGTATACAAATAAAAATGTCTTGGGGTTAGTTTTGTATGTCACAGCGAATAACAGTGTGTTAAAGTGTATTTTGAAAGTTAATAATTAAGTAATTGAACATGTTTATCTTTCTGCCATTTTTTCCAGCAGGCAAAGAAACACAATTGTTATATAATAGAAGGTCATGTTTTTAAAAATGTATTTAGAATTAAGTTCATTTGGGCTATGGTTTGGAGACAGTGTTACTACTGTGTTGTACTACAACACAAGTCAATGTGCTTCTAGCTGGTTAGCTTTTTCTGCAGATATTGCTGCTACACATGCATCAATACTGTTGTTTCTTCACATTCTTGATATTTTTATTATTTTTAAAGCTAAAAATATATACATTACACCCGTAAGTGTAGCATAATTTCAAATGCTTGTATTTGTTGAAAACAGATTTGACAATTGTATGTTCCTGTTGGTAAGCATCATTGGAGTAAATGATCCCAATAAATTTTGATAGATGACTCACCCACTCACTCATTTTCCATTAGTCCTACTCATGCCGCAGGGTTAGGCCACCAGGGCCTCACACGGGGTGGGGTGCCGGCCTGCTGCAGCCCTGTTGTGAGTTTGTTGTATATCTATTATTACTATATTTTCGGTTCTTTCTCAGGTCAGAGTCTGCGGTGGTCATTGAACCGCATTCTCTGGTCAATCCTTTTGGAACGGATGACAACAGCCGGAAGTAAGTTCTTATGGTTATACTAATCCGGGGCAGCCACAACAAATGTCTGGGCCAATAGACCTTGAGTTCTGTTTACATGCTACATAGTGAATTTAGAGTTTTAGTCAGGCGCAGTTACAAAGTCTGACGTTGCTGTGATTTCAGTCAAGGTCAAGGAGACTGCATACCAGAGACCACTTACCTGTGTTTGCTTTTACAGTCTTAGAGCTGTAAGACGTAATTAGTCAATTTGTATTTTCTCTTTATGGTACGTGAATCTGAATGTGTATCAAAATGCAAATCATGTTCTTTAATTGTAGGCTTCTACAAAGCTTTATTAAATTAAATATGAAAGACGAGCAAGCAAGTCCAGGTGTCAACACATGGGAACAAGGTAAAGATGCTTTTAACCAGCCACATAGACTGCAGTACTAAAATCCTGAGCATTATGGAAGGGTCGGTTTTCATCATACTATTAACATTTTTCTAAGCACAGTATTACACCTCAGCTCAATGTTTTATTGTCATACAGAGATCTTCTTCCTGTTCTCCCTATACGATTATGACAAAAGTGGCCATCTGGATGGTCTGGAGGTCATGAAGCTGCTGTCTGACTTCCTTTCTCACTATTCCCAGCTACCTGAGTCAAATGATAGAGTAAGTGGCACAGCCTGAGCCTGCTGCTCATTATGAGTGTTTAGTAATTGAGAAGCTTTTTAGTAAGAAGTTTTGGCAGTTTTTGTTTGGAAAACTGAAAACTAAGAATATAACTTTTAGAATTGTTAAAACGTAAATGAACATTTTATAAATGTTTAGTTTAATTCACATGACATTTTTCAATATGGTGACTCAGAACAGTAACAAAGAGTTTCAGTGTAATTCCTCTTATTTGCGCAAGTTCACTTCCCACTCAAGTGCATTTGCTTGCAATCCTGAATTCTAGTGTGAAGTAGATTTTTTAAAAGAATAAAAAATATATTGCATTAAGCAGTTAATTTATCAAGAATACACGTTTAGGTCAATGCAAGTGACAGTTTTCAATCGGGTAATGACAAGAATATCTTTGTTGCAGGTGGTCTCCTTGGTGGACTATCTTCTTCAGACTCATGATATGAACCAGGATGGCTTACTGGCTCCTTCTGAACTCCTCTCACCACCCATACAAAGCCATTACAATGAGCCTGGGGCTGACTCCAAAGAGCAGGTTATCTCCCATGAAACTGAGCCAGGAGACAACGTTTCTCAGAATCAACTGGAAACAGACACAGCCCAAGAAAATGACGTACCTGTTGGAAATACTGAACTGCATCAAGATGGAAATGACATGAATGAACAAAAGGGTTTAGTGGAAAAGACAGCGGAAGAGAAGAATCAAGAACAGCTTCAGGACCCACCTGAAGAGAACATCATGGTAGAGGAACAGCAGATTACCCAGCAGGATTTACAGAATGAGATGCCAGAGGGAAATGCTGTAATACCAGAGCATACAATCCATGAGGGCCAGCCTGAAATGTAAATTTTCTTTTAAAAAGGTCCCCTATTATAGAAAGTCATATTGGTGTTTTTCCAGATTTTTTTTCAATTAATTAACCCGTCTCACGTGATGGGACTAAAAAAAGACATTTGTGCTCATTTTTACATCCAATCACTGAGCAACTGCAGTACATTGCACGATTTATAAGCCGTGACAGTCAGTGGAGCTACTTTTTGTGGGGGGAAGGGTGGGGGAGTCTCTGGGCGGACAAAGCATGAGACGACATGACATAAGGGGAGAAATTCCAGATCATTCACTCTCTGAACAGTGAAGCAGAATAGTCAAAGCATGCTTTATACATATGGCTATTTCTAGGGAATTCAGGATCATAGACTACTAGTACTAGTAGGGGAACTAGTATTAATGTTCAATAAGTTCACAAAATGACATTTTCATAATAGGGGACCTTCAAGTCTAAAGACCAGCATCAAGGCAAATCATAATATGCCTTCAATTCTGTCATAGATTGAATCTGAACTGGAAATCTCGTATGATTAGGATGAATTTCATCTTTTCTTATGACCTCATAAATGATTAGAAGCTTATTGTAATCTGAACAGGATAATGTCTTAGTCAAGACCTAAACAGAAAGTGCAAGCTGGCTGTACCATGCCAAAAAAAAAAAAAAAAACTTTTGCATGTCCAGGATATTTTGTTTGCTCTTGGATATTTAGTTTCTTTCCTGACTTGCACCTCTCAGTAATTAAACCACATATACATTTATGGCTACATGAAGGCTGCGATAACTCTGTAAGCTAGCAGCAGATCTCCTCTGATTTGCAAGGGAATGCATGACTGTATGGGGAACACTTGATTTGAGTAGCAGGCATCTCACAAAGCGCAGCATATTGTCATGACCTGATCGATCCTACAATGCAAAAAAAAAAAAAAAATAAATAATTCTAATATTAATGGATAATTTTTTTTGCTTGTATAATTTTTGCACATTTACATAAATTGCACTTTCAAACTTTTTTTTTTGTAAAAATACAAAAGTAATAAAAACTATGCAGGTGCTGACTGTTAAACTGCATGTCTTAAAATAAAGCTGTTTCCATTGTCAAATTCAAGTGTCACCAAATAGGCCAAAAAAAAAAAAAAAGTTGTTTAGAATGTGCCAAATACTGTCAGCGCTCAATTTAATAAACCTCCTTTTGCCAATACAAGTCTTTCCTGTAATATTTCAGACTATCCCGCTTTACAGAATTAAAGAACTTTCCAAAACAGTTTGTAATTTCTCCTCTTGAAGCCTAGTTTGATTATGAATTGGTACAAAAAAAAAAAAAAAAAAAAAAAAAAAAAAAAAAAAATTGTTCCCTTAGGAGGGTTCTGAAAATATCGATACAGGGTGATAGTAGCCTAGCGGGTAACAAACTTGCCTATGAAAATCAGAAGACCCAGGTTCAAATCCCATTTACTACCATTGTGTCCCTGAGCAAGACACTCATCCCAAAAGTTGCTCCAGGGGAGGGAGGGTCCCACTAGCTACTGATTGTAAGTCGCTCTGGCTAAGGTCATCTGTTAAATGCTGTAAATGTAACGGGACAATGAAATATCTGTATTTGTGTATACAAATTTAGTCCAGAGGGAGGTGCTGTAGAGAGTTTTCTTTAGTAGAGATCAGCAGAGATTAGAATCAGCTGTTATGACAACCTCCACTCCTGTAGATGGCGCCATGCAGCTGGGTACTTTAAATTACTGCATTGGCATTTTTGTCAGAGGGAAATCTTAAAACATGAGACCGATCACAGCATTTTCTTGTTCAACTGTTTACTTTCAGTGAACTATCGCCGTATGTAAAAGAATCATAATATATAGACATTCTTGCAAAAATAAGAGCCACCCCTAAATAAGAGCAGCGCCAGTCAAAATCTACATGTTTAACAAAAATTCAACACACCCACTTGAAACCTAGTTCAGTTTATTTGAAAGTTCTGAATGATTATGGTAATTCTGCAGAGAAGATAAAAACATCTGAAAACTACAAAAAGTAAAAATTATGCAACACCGCTTCAGTTACTGACAACACTTAAACCTGTACAAATTAGATGACCTCTGCAAACTCAAAACAATAATCTATAAAATGCAGCACAATACCATAAAAGGAAGAGCAGCAGCTATAAAACAGCTATTAAACCCTTGGATTAAACTCAATTACATAGTGATAATCAGTGGTTACTCTGGGTTGTACAGCACTTAAGTCACAGACATTTGTGGCAAATAAAAATAGTTGGCCATTGTTCTTTTAAAAACTTAAAAATGAATTATGATTAAAAGCCTTATTTGCATAGTCAGTCCTTCACTGCTGCCAGTTACTGGGGGATGCCACCCACCATTTCGGACTCAATGCCACAATGATCTTCACCCCTCAGCATTTTGAAGAAACCTGTTTGTGTAAAAGAAAAACAAGTTCTGCAAGCGCTTCACATCACATGCACAAAGTCTGCACAGCATGCACATGTCTTACCATTATCACCCCAGTCAGTGTTCCAGGAGTTAGCAGCCAGCCAGTAAGGGGTACCATGTTCCACCCCCCAGCCCAGGATCTTGATGGCATGACCTCCAACTGCCTCTCCACTCACATGCTGGTAAACACCTGTGGGGAGAAGGATTGTAGTTAATAGATTAGGCAGAACTGAAAATCAATAGTATAATTAATTTTGGTGAAACTAAATCCATACCTATTTGAAATTTAGTACAGAAACAAGTATTCAAATACAGTCTTATGAACTGAGGACCAGACTAACCTGACTTATACAGGAGGAAGTCCTCATAGACTGTGAAGGCGGCCTCTACGGGTCCATTTTTGTAAATCTCACTCATGATTGAGGTCTGATCACTAGGGAGCTGGTAGGAAGACTTTCCTAGATTAAAATAAAATAATACAAAAATAAGTATATATCATGAAACTAGGTTACAGTTTGTGCTTGGACAATTATAATCTCTTACCAAAATGTTTGTCTTCTTTGTAAGAGGGTGTGTAGCCAGCTTCGCACTTCTTCACACAGTCAGGTGTACTTCCACCTTCTCCTGTGCAGGCGGGGCGGGAGCCATTCACATGGTGCTCACAAGGCTCAATACTGTATGGACGGCAACCTGAAAACAATATTAAAAACATGTTAAAAATCACTGGAGTGTTGCTCCAATAAAAATTAAAGGTGAATCTCACTTACCAATATGAGACTGGTAGAGCCCTCCGGATACAAGGCCCTCTTCATTCCAAAAGTTCCAAGCAGCAGAAGGGTAACCACCATTGCATCTATTTAAAAAAAAAAAAAAAAAAAAAAAAATTGCAAAAGAGAACATTTAATGAATCTTGCACTACAACCTGATGAATGGAATGAAAACTATGCAAGTCAAATTACAAAAAAAAGTTCCCAGGCTAAAGCATTATTCAGTTATTTTTTTGCAGATATCCAAATTCATGCACATTGGGTTTAAGAACAATACAACCTGCCTTCTTACCCCATGCCACAGCTTTCACAGCAAGTCAGCAGGTCTTCTGAAGAGATTTCCACGCTTACTTTGCCATTGCTATGGATGCACACGCGGTCTGAAATGGCCTCAGCAGCTCCAAAAGCCTAAGGAGAGGATGAAGTGGTTAAACACAAGAGTAGAGACCCTTTTAATGATCTTAAACAATGAAAGTCTATCAATTCTTACCCAACAGGACCCACAGGAGCCCTGATCTCTGATCTCTTTGATTGTAGGACAGTTAGGCCAGTTCTGACGAGAGTCAAAATTTTCAGGTAGCTTTACGTCTCCTGCATACTGGACCCTACAGATATGAAGGGGGCACAAAACACATGTTTGTGCAATGAGGTGAGACCTGCTTTGTGCATTTACATTTAAGGCATTTGGCAGACACCCTTATCCAGAGCGACTTACAACGTGCTTTCAAGTTACCATCGAATCAATAATTATTAAACTGAAAAGGCCTGGATTAGGGTTCTGAGTGCAGGTTTAAAGAACTCATCTTCTAGCACATAAAAAAAAAAAAACCTGACATTATGCACTAAAAGTGCTCTGCTTTTAAACTCACATGGTGGGCAGTTTGGGTCCTTTCAACAGTGTTCCACAGAGCTTCCTCACATAGCTGTAGTCCACATTGGGAAAGTTATGACCAGCCTGAAGGGAAAAATTATTTCCATTGCAGGTTTTAGGAACAAACAATTTCACTTCCTTTCCCACTCCATGAAAAGAGCTGTTCTAGGAAATAGGTTCATTTTATTAAATTATTACACATCAAGGTACACCATTTAAATAAGGTTTATGTGAATGGTAGGGGTTGTCTAAAACAACCTGAGGGGGGGGGAAAAAAAAAAAAAAAAAAAAAAAAAAAAAACCAGAACATCCACCGAATGCACACACATCAACCCACAACAGTAAACTTCCATTGGCCTCTTACCTTCCATGTAGTGTTGGCCTTGTTGATGAAATAAACCATCTCGTGTGAGAGAGGGGGGAGGCGTGGTCGGGCCAAAGCAACAGATGAGGCCGAGACCAGGCAGAGGTAAACAAGGCGCCACATTCTGAGGAGAAAAATAAATAAAAATAAAATAGAATTCACTCATAGCAGAACTCACGCCTGTATCACACCACGCCAAACTTGACTTCTCAAGCTGAAGGAACTTCAAAATCTGGTGGACTGGACCAGTGGATTCAGAAGGGTCAAATTTAGATCCCAGCCATGCAAAGAAAGACGCTTAAGCACTCCATGCTGACGCACGCATGTACAGAAGTGCCACAAGGGCTCAGAAGCGGAAGGGGTACTGCCATTAACTTCCCCCTCCCGGAAGGGAGCGAACTTTCCCACCCATTAGTCATCATAAATCACATGATGAGACGATCAATCTGAGTCAGCAATAAAACGGGCTGCTTCCTCAAATGGTGATTTACCAGAAAAGTAGTCCATCAGCATTGGCAACATCAGATCAGAGGAGGTTTCAGATCCACTTCAAGGCAGGCCTGCTGGGATTCTGGCCCGGATTTTACAACAGACCCAGTAAACAGGCCAAGATCATGATTCAGCTCATTATATTACAGATTTCGGGTCCAAAACAGTTTCCACAGAAGGAAAAACTGGTTCCCACCAAGTTGGTGTTGCGGCACAAAACAAACACATAAAAAGAAAGCGCGGCGGCGGCGGCCATCAGATTTAGCAGGTGTTAAAACACAGAGCTGCTTTCTGGGAAAAACACGGAAAACAAAACGCTAAGAAGTACTGGTTTATAAATAGGAAATAGTTCATTGTTAAATAGTTCATACATCCAGCGTACCTGAAGAACCGAGGCCAGCCTGTGAACCGCAAATCGATTCACTCAGTTACGCCACAAAACACGTTTTAAAAAGGCTGCTGCAATTTAAAAGAAGAATCGGAACTACGTGACATACCTGCACCTAACCAAGTCCAGCGTCTGCGACAGAAAACTGCGGTAACTGCGCCCTGCCGCCCAGAAGAGTGACACTTCTAAACTATTCCGCCGTACTTTCGATTTCCGCCTTTAAAGGGCCAGCGGCGGTCACGTGATCAGTCACGCGCGCTCCAGTCGGATGACTGTCACGTGACTCACTGTTTTAAAAACGTATTACACCGTATTTATCGATTATCGACTAAGTATTAGCGTGTCGTTAAACTTTGCCATATTAAAAATGAACTACGTATGATTATACCAAATTCTTAAAATCCAGCAATTTGTGACAGAAAAACTGCAGCTGACACTGTTTTAGCCAATCACTGAAAATACCAGCACTGTTCTTGATGGTATTAAGGCTGAGTGATTAGACAAGATTAGAAGTGTAGTGTCGCTAAATCAGAGGAAGACAACTACTCAACAACTACGAGAAAGACTTCCTTGCATTTATTCCACGTAATCTAATCAACCGCCTTTACAGTCAAACACGACGTGGCTAAACGACAGATCTGCCTGCGCCAAGGCCACTTGTAACCATTCTTCATTCATAAAATAATAATGATCGATCTATCGATGGTAGCCCGTGATCAAAAGGGTGAGCGCAGCTCACCAGTTCAGTCCATATAATTTACCAAGAAATAATTAGCATGAGGTGGTTGACTAACGATAATCAAACAGCAAACGATCGGACCTACAAGAAACATTTTTTATTATTTTGCATATAGGAACCTAGAATGAACATAAAGATCCGTTCTTATGCTAGGCCTCTATTTAAAAAACTGGTTCTTCACATACATGTATGGACAGAACATTTGCATGTCATATATATGAAGTATGATATAAAATCCCCTGGAAGCAGGTATGGCTTTAACCAGCGCAGCTGACGTCAGCAGTGAAACTTTTCTTTTCTGCCACTGTAGGGGAGGCTGGTGCGGACGAGCGGGAGTTTCGTGATCGGTCCCACGCACATGATAACTCGGGTGCTATGTAAGGAGTACAGGAGAGCATGCTGCGTATAAAGAGAACATGGCTGATTTGGTGCCAGATTTGCCTTTTCTGCTTTTCGGGAGTGATCATCATATCGGAGAGAGCAGCTCGTAAGTTTCTTGTTTTCTTCTCATATAAAACATCGTTGTATCCAAGCAAAAGGAAGCAAGCGAACACAACGCACGGATTTAAAATAACCGAAAGAATCCGAAAAGTAAGCGTGTTCTAGTAAGGTATTTTAATCGGGGTTCCGGGGTTCCACCAGCTCCCCCGCTCTTTGTCGCGTTTGGGCGCCTTTTTTCCCAGAATCCGGGCGGGAAGGGGGTGGGGGTGTCGTCTTTGCCCGCCATCTGGCGCTCATGGGATGCATTACTTCCCGCGTCCGCTCTTCCTCCCCACAGTCATCCTCTGCTCGGCCCGCTACTTGTGGGCGGGGCGGATTGTGTGGGCGTGGCTCACCCTCGTGCTGATGCTGCCCGGCTCTGCAGCGCAGGTGCTCAGTCTGAGGTGGTACCTGTCAGATGACGAGCAGGGGACGTCCTCGCTCCTCGTCCTCATCCATGTCCTGCACTTAGGGATATTGAAAAGGTGAGACCTGCTGATTTCTCACTTTTTCTTGAGGAAAAAAAAAAACCTTGTGATATGATGATGCATCTGGTTTTAAGGTTGAAAACCAAAAATTGTCTGTACATACCTAAAATATATTGAATTCAAATATTTGAACAGCATTTCAAACAGCAAACAAAGAGTATAAACAGATGGTATTATAAAATGTGTACAGGACAATAAAACATTATACAGAAGGGAATATGAGGATGCAAAATAGTGAGTATTATACAATGTCTATGTATTTGGAACATAACTAAACAATGAGCGTAAAATGAAAAGGCTTTAAATAAAACCTGCAATCAATTTCAGACCCTGCAATAAAATTCACACAATAAAAATTCTATCAACAGCAACACAGATTTAGAATACAAAAATGACCTATTCTGTAATCAGAACACACACACTACTGTTCCCAAGTAGGGCTGCAACAACGAATCGATTGAATCGATTAAAAATCGATTACTAAAAGAGTTGGCAACGAATTTCCTAATCGATTCGTTATGACTTGGTGACGTTTGATTATTTAAAAAAAACTTTATTTGAGCGCGGAGCGGAGTGAACACACTCGGTCTCTCTGGCGCACATAAGCTAGCTGATTTTGGCGCCTCATAGACAGCTCGGAGCAAAATAAATACATAAAAACGAGCGGAGGTAGAGGACAGATACATGGCGGAGGCAGAGAAATCTGCGCGAAAATATGCAAAAGCGACACGGCACGGCACAGGAGCGCCACAGCAATGATCCAGCACCTGAAACGCGTGTTTGATGAGGAGGAAGGGAGTTCAGCAGCAGGGTCACTACAGAATCCTACTTTTGTTCCGTTTTGAAGTGAGGAACGTAATGTCCCTGGTGCTGGTGTTTAACTCGCCGCGGAGGAGAACTAGACGGGGACTTACAGCGCCACCTACAGGTGTGGAGGGGAGATGAAACAGCGTTCGGACTGTTCACTGCGTCTCCGCGTGGACGACTCGCCTATTGTGTCCCTAAGCAAGACACTTAACCCTAATTTGCTCCAGGGGGACTGTCCCTGTAACTACTGATTGTCGCTCTGGATAAGGGCGTCTGATAAATGCTGTAAATGTAAATGTTTACCCGTCATCCAGCTTGACAGGCATGACAAGTTAGCATTAGCTCGTTAATAACAGTAGTAAAGCAGGGGTGCTATAGTTACTTTGCATTAAAATACTAAAGACATGTTTTTATTCACTAGCCGTTTTTGGACCATTCATTTTTCAATCTGTTGTCATGTATAGCTACACTGCAAAAAAGCTTATCTTACCTAGTAATTTTGTCTCGTTTCCAGTCCAAATATCTAAAAAATCTTAAATCAAGATTACTAGACAAGAAAAATGGCATGAGAAAATTAAGTGATGCTTAAAACTTCTGTTTGAGATTATATCTCATTAAGATTAGTTTTTATACTCCATTGGCAGATAATTTTGCTTGTTTTAAGCAAACAATCACTTAATTTTGAGATGTTTTTTCAGAAAACAAGACAATTTCTTATGCTATTTCATGTGTCTAGTAAATGTATCTTGATTTAAGATTTTTTTAGAGATTTGGACTGAAATCAGGACAAAACTACTAATTTTTTTTGCAGTGTGTGTGTGTGTGTGTGAGAGAGTTTGTGAGTGTGTGCGTCTGCGAGTGTGTGCATCTGCAGTATAGTGTAGACTCAAGTTCTGACATTCAAACAAATCCTGTTAAATTTTCTGATTTGTATTTGTATTATTTATCGTTCTGGCAGCTCAGGTGGCACTTTATTTAAAAAAAAAAAAAGTCTATATTTGTCAGATGTAAAGCATACATGTGTATGTTTTTTGTGTTAGTCAATTTTTATTTTATTTTATTATTATTATAACAGCTCAAGGAGCAACATGTTTGTGCACTTTCTAAAGATTTTGGTTCTGTTTTTGAATAAAGGGTTGGAAATGAATGCTTTTTTTTATTTTTTTTTTATCCGATTCTACGATTAATAAAAAAAAGTTGCAGCCCTATTCCCAAGACAGCATTTAGAATATAGTGCATTAAAACAATGAGAGAGCATACTTTCAGATTATGTAATATACAAACAGAACTGCAGTTTTATGGAAAACGTATTCTAAAACTTAGACATTGCTGCTTTTTTAAAAGTATTTTGTCTGACCCTGGATATTGTAACAGTAGTGGTGGGCAGCAAATAGTTATTCCAGCAAGATGAAACCACCAAATGCTAGAGATCACTAAAAGCTTAACGGTGGATAACAGACTTAAACAGATAAACTCCAACAAATAACCACTCACCATCAGATAAAAATAAAGCATCCCCTTATTGTCCCGAACTGAATATAGGACACCTTGTAACGAACAGAAGGATCCCTGTTTTCCCCTCTTTATACTGTCCCGCATTTCCCTGGGGCATTGCGGGACAGTATAAAAATAACGCATCCTTTTCAGTCACCCGAGTTTATTTCTCAGTTCCATTTCCATTCATTGTGCAGTGTTAATTGCCTTCATTCTCCTTACAGGCTCTGGGGCTGCATGAGGTCCCTGTGGCTGCAGCAGAAGGGCAGAGCCAGACTGGGAGAGCTAGTCATGCAGCAGGCAGATGTGTCGGCTCTCTGTCTGCTTGAAGCTTTGACACTCTCCCTTCCAGAGACTCTGCTGCAAAGCTACATCCTCTTCTCAGCTGACATGGGTCTGCTTTCACCAGGTGAATGTCTGCACTTGTTCTGTTGGTGTGGAAGTGAGAGAGTGTCGAATACACACACAAAATCTGATACACACTGTATGCAGTGTTGTTTTTATGGGTATTAATTTCATTAAAAATGGATATAATTACCCTCATGATTATTCTCATGTCAAACTCTTTTTTTCCAAGCATCTGTCATGACAATGAAGGGGAGGACCCTGGCCCTGGTGTTCGAACAAAAAACTGTTTATTGTAATATGGGACAAAGAATAGAATTTTGGAAGGGAAAGTGGAAACAGGGGAAGGAAAGGATCACTCACACAGGGGATTCACACATCTCAAACATTTGAAAAATACAATACAATACCATTTACACACACACACCGAAACCCACACCGCTAGCTCATACCACACCAGCGCGCACATACACAGTGACAGATTGAAGACTATTGAAGACAGATTGAACACTAGTGCCGGCACTCCTTTAAAGGAGTGAAGTGCCCCAGGACTGGCAAACACGCCCAGTTTATGCTGAATGCTGGGGATGATTTTTACAGCATTGCTTTATTGTTAATATTGTTATTTGGTAATAAATGAGTTAGTTAAAGACCTGAAATAGTTGATATACATACCGTCTCTAGATGGTTTTAACTCTATGCTTTGGAAATTTTGAATATTGGCAATAAGACTATTCCTATAGACAAGTGTGTTCATGCAGTTTTCATTTCCATAGCGTGTCTGTGCTGTGGACTCGGCCTGCTGTCTCTCAGTTGGGCGTTGGTACTGTTCAGTCGAGGATGTTCACTCATTCGGCCTGGGCACTTGCCCATGCCACCAGCTGCCATCATGTGCCAGTTGCTCTGGAGGCTGGGGATGCTTGCAGCCCGGATTGCCAGCCTCATCTTCTTCACCAAGGTCTTCACCTGGTGGGTGTGTGGGATTGTAGGTGAGGAAAACCATAACACCCAAATACAAGATTTCTGTTACTCAAAATACAGTACAGACCAAAAGTTTGGACACACCTTCTGAAGGTATCAAAACTATGAATGAACACATGTGGAGTTATGTACTTAACAAAAAAAAGGTGAAATAACTGAAAACATGTTTTATATTCTAGTTTCTTCAAAATAGCCGCCCTTTGCTCTGATTACTGCTTTGTACACTCTTGGCATTCTCTCGATGAGCTTCAAGAGGTCGTCACCTGAAATGGTTTTCCAACAGTCTTGAAGGAGATCCCAGAGGTGTTTAGCACTTGTTGGCCCCTTTCACTCTGCGATCCAGCTCACCCCAAACCATCTCAATTGGGTTCAAGTCCGGTGACTGTAAAGTCTCCACTTTTTGTTAAGTACATAACTCCACATGTATTCACTCATAATTTTGATGCCTTCAGTGAGAATCTACCAATGTAAATGGTCATGAAAATAAAGAAAATACATTGAATGAGAAGGTGTGTGTACTGTATGTCTGAAAAAGTGGTGTTCTCTTACATTCAGTGGTTGTGAAAAAGGGGGTTCATTACTCTCAGTATTACATTTACATTTACAGCATTTATCAGACGCCCTTATCCAGAGTGACTTACAATCAGTAGTTACAGGGACAGTCCCCCTGGAGCAACTTAGGGTTAAGTGTCTTCCTCAGGGACACAATGCCTTCAAAACGTTTAATTTATATAATGTTTTTTTTAAGAATTACATATTATATACACACATTAATTTCTGTGCTGGGGCAAAAAATATATAAATGTTGGAAACCTCGCTTGGGTGTCCAAGCGAGGAGCAACTTAGGGTTAAGTGTCTTGCTCAGGGACACAATGATAGTAAGTGGGATTTCTGGTTCATAGGCGAGTGTGTATCATTAGGTATCATCTACCATTACATTACCTTATTATTCTCAGCTTGCCTAAAGGAGAAAGTACACTCAACAATCACAATCCAAACATTCACCACTCCTTTATAAATTAAAGCATTCCAGTTGATTACATCTTTATACTAATTATGCACCTCAATTGGTTTCATTTTTGTTCCGCAGCTTTTCATTGGCTGATTGCAACTTTCTGGATGGTGTCTCAGCAGACAGACGTCTGTAGAGAAAACAGTCACTGTCGTCTCTTCAATTGCATCATGGGAGTTGTTCATGTCTTTTTCTTCCTCAATGTTAAGGATGGCCCTTCTAGGTTTCGCATGGTGACATTTTATTTGGTAGGTGACAGCTGAGTTAAGAGAAAAGGTTTTTGTAAGTTTTTGTGATTTAGTTTTTTAGGTTGTCATTTGCATCTTTTGTGCTTGCATCTAGGTCATGTTGCTTGAGAACTTTGCTCTCCTTTTGTCAGCTTCGGATATTTTCAGTGAAGCATCATGGGATACTCTGAGCATTCCTACAGCTGTGTTCTGTTGCTTCCTCATGAGTAAGACACTTATAACTTTGGTTTAATTGTCATGAAATTGACAAATGTTAAAATCTTTTTTTTTCTTTGTTCTGTTTCTTTTTTGTTACAGGTATAATCTCAATGACTATTTACTACCGTTTCCTCCACCCCAAATCCACTGAAATCCTTCAGAGTCTCCATCAGCATCCACGCCATGGCTGCCTAGAACAAGGATCTTCCCTGGATGCGAAAGACACCTCTGACCCATCCGTCCGAAGACATGGCACGTTCTCCATCACTGGAGTAGCTCAGACTTTGCCGAAGCAGTCAGAGGCCAGCAATGTAGAAAAGCCAGATGTACCACTAAATCATCATCACTGGCTACTGGTCCGCCTTGCTCTCAAGACCAGTGACTGGTCCAAAATAAACCTGGCCTACGATGCTGGAGCATTAGCTGCCCTACTGCATCTTGAAGAAATCCCTGGTGGTTGCGGAAGTGCCTCAACCCCTGCATCAGTTCCAAAACTCAGCCAGCCTGATGCAGAGGGTGCAAGTGACCCTCCTGAGAAGGAGCCAGACTCCTCTGGTTTCGGAGTCAGACGAGGGTCTCTGGAGTTCAAGTCTGTTCTCACAGACAACCTGGAGCCAAATCAGGTCCCTGCCGAATCAGGCACCACCATATACTTCAGTGCAGATCCCAACACTCCGAGCTGCACCAGTGTCTTGCCAGCAGACCAAGATAGGAATCTGCATGATGCCGAAAAACTCAGTTCTATTTTCAGTCCTGGAGCTCAGATCTGGGGAGCCAAGGTCTTTTTACACAAAAAACCACAGTACACGTCCACCCCTAAACAAGAATTCAACAAAGCACAAATAACAGGAGGCTCTAGGCGACAAGTGCAGTTTAAATAATGAAGCTCTTATGGATCAAATTTATGATTAAATAAAGGATTAAAAATATATATATTATAGAAATTGTACCTAAAAGTAAAAAATACTGTTAAGAGCCTACAGGACACAAGGCAGTTGATCTCCCACTGTAGATACATTTTTGTAGGTACTATCATCTTGTGCATTATTATGACTATTTAAGTCCATTGTTACAGTCCAGTGGACCAAATTCTCTAATTTTGTTTCCATAGATCATCAACAGAAGATGTGATTGAAGTTATTAGTCAACATAGTGGCTTGTAATAACTGTCTTGACTTTCCACAATATTTGAATAATGTATCAATGATTTGTCGAAGGTACTTGTTAAAAAATGTGTTATTACTTCATATGCTGCTAAATGCAATTCGTGTTCTTTTCAAATTGTTTAGTTTGTATAACTGAATAGTAGTAGTAAAATTTTTTTATAAATTATTTAAAATTTTACACCATTTACATGCATGAAATAATGTCAAATTATATGGCAGTTATATATTAATTTCTATGTATTTATTTTATGCATTTTTATAGACAAGTATTTATATATCAAAATATAGATTATACAACTGACCTGGTTAATTACATAAAAGATCTAAAAATATGTCTTTTGCTATTGAAATGACATGTAAGCAAATATTCTGTTTTATTATTGGGTACTTATTATTGCCTTTTAAATGAAAAAGGAACCATATTCTGGAATTTGAGTTTTAGCATATTTGAGGCCTTTAGAGAACCACAATACATGGATGCTATCACCCTTCTGTCACTGAAATGAACAGGTGTGTGTAGGAAGAGGGGGGCAGCAGGGGGCAGCATATGCATTGTCAAATCCATGGAAACTTCATAAAGTCATATCATATTAAGATGCTCTTTGGATATTTAAAAAAATATTCTCTAGATGATATAGATGTCTGAGTTTTATAAAAAGCCCATTTTTTATCTTATTTTCCTGTATTCAGAATACAGAAACAGCTTTACACAAATGTACAAACATCAATGAAATTTATTAAGCAAGAAATTAAAAACAAGTCTGAAAACATTTCCTGTGCTTACACTCTTCATGTCCTCCTTTAACAACAGCTTCCACACAAATCTGCATTATAAAGACATTTCAAATAAATGGATTCATTTGAACCATTGGTTGTGACAATTTTATATTACTATTATATTACTATTTCCAGAGATATTGTATAATATACAAAGGCTGTTCAGAGGTTTTTATCTTGTTGACATGAACTTTGCAAAAAATACAATAAACCTTCATTGGGGGATTCAGAACATGTGGGTATCAATCTCTACAAATATCTCAACATTTTGCATGAACAAAACAAAGATTATGTCATACTCACTTATAAAGGCACATAATCGATCATAACAGAATCGCATCCATTTACTTCATGATGCACACAAGTATCTTGATGCACCACAGCTGTGAATTTGATCAGGCAGGTTAGTCAGTAAAGACCACTGAACTTTTGGTGGCTAAAGTGCTGCAGTCACTCTCAAAACTGTGAAAAGAGCAATAATCAGAGAAAAAAATTAAATAATAGATATAAAAAAAATCCCTCATTAAAATAACAACTCAACAATTAATGACAATTAATTTCTAGTGGTGGTTGAAAAAAATATACATGGCATGGAACATGACCTGTGAGTAACTGCACTGCATGAGCCATGGTTCCAGTTAGTGGTGTGTACCTCTACAAGTTGTTGGGCAAGTTAGAAGTCATATAATTAAAACTATTTGTATCACCCTAAATATCAATGATTTTTGTTCATGTGCTCAGATGAGTCTTCGTGGGAAAGGTAGACCTCAAAACAAAATTTGCATCTTGTGTTCTGATGGCTCTGAACCTATTAGGCCACTTCATTAGTTGTTCAGGGGCTACTTGTAATAATGGTCTAGACTCATTTCTTCTAGCTTCAGTAGTATCGGTTAAGGCTCCGTGTCCCAGTGATGTCTGGCTGGCCATTCATCCAGATCTCACGAATGATCCTCTCTCTCTCCTCCAGCCTCTGAGCCCTCTCCAGCTCCTCAGCCGACGTGAACACATTGGTGTTGAGTGTCCGTTCGAAGCGGCGGTGCCGCCGGGCCGACACGTCCGACGTGTTGTCCCAGTCTGAGTCGCTGCCGTCGCTGCTGTCATTTCGACCTTGTGTTGCAGGTTTGCTCTGTTTATGGGGAACCCTGCGTGTTCGACAGTCCATCCTGCAGGAAATGTGCACCACCAGGGCCAGGAGGGTGAAGACCAGACCCAAACTCACTCCACACATAAAATACAGCGCTGCCCGCTCCGGATTATCTGCAGAACACAGGCCGTAAATAGTGGAGTTAAAATACATTACGTGACAGCTGGCTCTGAACTAGCCCAGAGGTGTGAATATTTTTGGTCAAAGACATCCTCAGGATTTACATGAAAAGGTAAAACAAGGAAATGATCCTTATCTTGATGGTTTAAATGTCATGTGCAAATATCTTTATATATTTCTTTTTACTGTATATCTTTGTATATTTCTTGTTTTATCTGTACCCTGCAGTGAGCCTGTCCCCTGCCCTACCCCCTGTGGCTACATGGGCAGCCACGACCCTGATGTGGACTAAGCAGTTATGTAGTGGGTGGTAGTAGCCTAGTGGGTAACTCACTCGCAGGTTCAAATCCCGCTTACTACCATTGTGTCCCTGAGCAAGACACTTAACCCTACATTGGGGACTGTCCCTGTAACTACTGATTCTAAGTTGCTCTGGATAAGGGTGTCTGATAAATGTAAATGTAAAGTTATGGATGGTTAGTGAGCACGGCCCATGCTTATTGCGTAACACCAGTTTGAAAATAGTGTCCTGAATTAAAAGTTGACTTCACTTCTGTTGAGGGGAAATAAATTCTGTCATACTATACTATTGACATTTGCTTGCTTTATTTAATTACTTTTAGCACAAGTTCTATGTAGGCTTTACCATGATTGGCCTTACTTGGGCCTATTCTGTGTAACAGAATCTGAAGAAATAAGATGAATCTGTTACTGGGCATTAATTAGGTTGGGGCTCCTGGCACAGCACATTCTTTTGCCTTTCACCAACAGGCTTTTCCCAGGCTCTGTGTTTAATATGCAGGCCGTTCTGTTCTGAAAGTGAGAAGCCATGGCAAAGGGCTGATGTATAGCAGTGTTTTACTCCAGTAGCAGGCCACAAGCAAGGACACAGCGCTGACGACTGTGTTAAGCCCTCTTCTAATGGTCCTACAATAGGTAATTTTCAATTTTGTTTGATTTAGCAGCAATTGATTAATTAAAAACAGATTAGGACCAAATTAAAACATTAACCAGGGAATGTTGCAGGGACATGAGTTAGAATGGGTTACCTGCTACAAAGGAGTAGGCAGCAAGCATGTTGCTGATAAGTGCCATCTCCTTGTTGATGGCTTTGCTCTCCATGTTGGGACTTAGGGTCCTGACTGGCAGCCCATTCAGCTTAGCCAAAAGCCGGGACCCCTCCACAGCGAAAAAACTCCAACGGCTGCCTGTCTCAGCAGAAAGAAAGGCAATTCAGAATTGAACCACACTATAAAAACAGTCTATAGAATCTACCCAATAAAATTGTGTTAAGAAATACTAACTATAAAATCTAACTATTACTGGCACCGGTTTGAACTCATTATCTGTATAAAAGACGCCTGTCGACACCTCCAAACAGTCAGACTCCAACCTCCACCATGGCCAAGACCAAAGAGCTGTCTAAGGACACCAGAGACAAGATTGTACACCCGCACAAGACTAGGATCAGCCAATCTACAATAGGCAAGCAGCTTGGTGTGAAGAGATATCAACTGTTGGAGCAATTATTAGAAAATGTAATCACTGACAATTTCCCTCGACTTAGGGGTCCATGCAAGATCTCACCTCGTGGGGTACAAATGATCTTGAATGGTGAGGAAACGGCCCAAAACTACATGGGATGAACTGGTCAATGACCTGGGACCAGAGTAACAAAGGTCACCATTAGTAACACACTACATCCTCATGAATTAAATTTCTGCAGCACTCGAAGGGTCCCCCTGCTTAAACTAGCACATGTCCAGGCCGGTCTAAAGCTTGCCTGGGACCATCTGGATGATACAGAGGAGGATTGGCAGAATGTTATGTGGTCAGATGAGACCAAAATCCAGCAGAAAATCTGTGCCCTGTGACAGCCCCAAAACATTATACCTCTTGAGAAGATCTGAATGGAACAAGGGGCCAAAATACCAGCTACAGTGTGTGCAAAGCTGGTGAAGACCTACATAAAATGTTTGACCTCTGTCAGTACCAACCAACGTTAAATTACAAAGTATTAAGGTGAACTTTTGCTATTGACCAAATGAAAGTGAATGTGAAGTGATTGTCATTGTGATACACAGCTCAAAGTGCACACAACAAAATGTGTCCTCTGCTTTTAACCCATCAACCTTAGTGCCCGGGAGCAGTGTATGGGGACGTTTTATTTTTTAAGTGAGATAACTTGCACAATCGGTGGCTGCCAAATACTTTTTTGCCTTACTGTAACAACTTCACTATTATGTGAAATTCAACAGATTATGGTTCTGATATATTTGCAAGGAACGAGACACAGTGTGTATCTCAAAAGGCAAAAACGTCAGCAGCCACTCGAATGGCTGTCAAGCAATGGCAATAAAATTATATATCTTGTGCTTCAAAACCTCTTATTGCTTTTACTGCTAAAAGCACAATAAATTTTCATAAACTGCCTATTCTATTGTGCTTCAAAAGGTGATCAAGCTTTGCTGTGAATGTTAAAATGAAAGTAAAATTGCGAAGAGCATTGTTTGTGGCTCACACAAACAGAGACTGGGATTTGGCTGGCAGGATCTTTCCATGAGTTAAAACTTGAGCTTGAGGGGACAATTCTGCAGCCAAGGGTGGCCATCAGCACCTCAGTAGCCGCCAGAGGGGACAGACGCGTGGGAAAGAGACCATGGTCTCTCATGTATTCTGAAAACAATCAGTAACAGTCCAGATATTAGTCTTTAAATTCCATTTAAAAATGTGATGAAAAATCTGAATCTGTATGATGGGAAGCATTTTCCAGCCCAAATGAAAATGTGCATTTAATGAATTATGATAGCATAACAGAATGATTTAATTAGAACCATTGAGGTTAATGTTTTAAGATCAAATATGCACACAGTAAAACAGAGAATAGCTGTTTCATTATCTCTGATTTGTGTGGAAAGTCCTGACCTGCGCTAGCACTACCTCTCTGACGATGAGTAATCCAGAGATTTGAAGCACTCTCATTACTGCCAGTGTAAACAGTAGTGTGGAGCTGTCTGGGCAGCTGGGAAGTGATGAGTCTGGACAGGAGACCCTCTGTCAGCACCATAATCACAGTTCGGGCTCCCCCATCTTACCAATGCTTAGCACTGTAGAAGAGCGTAATCTACATAACACTTTACGGGGGCAGGCAAAAGTTTTGGGCACCCTTGATTAAAAATATGTCTGTGAATAGCTAATTGAGAAAAAGAACTGATGAACTGTTTTAAAACATGTTTTCTTGGGCTTGTGCACCTCAACTTGACCTCCTCGATTCCTGCTGACTGCCATTTCACAAAACATTAAGGCACAGGTGGATACAGACCCTCAGACCCTGTCCTACCTGTCCCATCTGGGCAGATGGTACCCATTCATATTAGTGCTGAGTCCTGATCACTCACAGGTCCATCTATCAGGCTCGGGTGATCAGGACCCTTCAAAAGCAAGGCAGAATCCCATAATACTCGTCTTGGATTCTTTGTTGGTCTGTTTGTTGACACCAAATGATTGCCACCAAACCGACAATGTGTTTTCTGGCGAGTGAGCTGTGTTCCTTTTTTGTCAAGCATCTGTGCTTCCCTCACCTACCAGCATGGCATCACACACTCGGGCATTTAAATGTGATGTCACTTCAAAAAAGACAGTCATCACAACAGCACTGCATAATTATACAGGTCATTTTGCAGACCAAATTACAGTGGTTGCATTGATTGCCGTTTCATATCCAACTCAGAAGAAAGCTGCATGGGACATTACCTTCTTTAGAGCTTTTATGGAATCTAGAGGAGGAGTCCAGAAGAGTCCTGTCTTCTACTCTGGTGGGGTGATGGAGGGAGTGTGGTTTGGGTAATCTGAGCACTTGACATTAGCCTTCTATGGGGTGTTTTCACAACTGAAAAGGGTAAAAGAAACGAAAGAAAAGGTCACATCAGGTTTCCCGCTGGGCAGAAGAATGTAATTTCATTAGGACTTTCTTCTGTAGGAACGATGCTTTCTTTCAGATCTGCACTGGACTCAGAAAACACCCCAGGACTCAGAAAAGTTCAAATAAAACCTGATTTGATGTAAATCAACAAAGCATGAAATGATCTCATCAAAAGCACATTTGACATTCCAGGATCTCAAATTGAAGAAACAAATTCAACTTGACACATCAAGTGGGTCTTGTCATAAAACTTTCATTTTATGAAAAAGTGTATTGTTTTTGACATAAGAACTTTGACTTATTTAAGATCTACATTAATATGAGGTTCACTGAAATGCATTTTCATTATACTTTTCATTGTGTAAAAGGATTTGTCTTGCTATATTATTCATGTGAGAAATTAATTGCCATTATTAGACAGCTGAGCCAAAAGATCTTCTATAAGTGTTAGTAATGTGATCATACATTTACATACTAAAATACTTTTAGACCAAATGAAATTAGTTCAAAGAGCAGCATTCTTCAGGGTAGCAGACATTAATAAGGTGAGACGTATTAAGGTGGCACAGACATTAAACATTCTGTTCCCATGGGAAAAGAAATTCACTTCACTACTACAGCAAATGTCTGCTGCTTTTAATCTGAGGGGAATCAGACCATAAAGAAGTTAATTGTTTGCCTTGAAAAGGACAATGTGTCTGAATTAAGCTTCTGTAAACTGAAACCATCTTCAGTGTGTGCTACTCATTCATAGGTGCTGCTACTTACTGACTGTACTTGCTATTTCACATGTGTGATGAGGGCTCAAGTAGCTGAACAGGACATAAAAAAGTGAAAAAGGGTGCCAATGACACCACAGACATGCTCGCCACAGGGAACCATGCCACAGGTTTCCACAGGTTCACTTACAAAATCAATATATTAATTGCCACTCATCTTATTGCTTGATTGTAAGAAGATATTCCAGACTCTGGTTGCTTTGGGTTTATCTGTTTTATTATCTGTGAGTCAACAGAATCCCCTGTCATGTTGCCTCATATGGGGCAGTGGTTGGCCTAGTGGGTAGGGAAAGAGACCTGTATTCGGGAAGGTTGCCGGTTCAAATCCTAAACTGCCAAGGTGCCACTGCGGTGCCACTGAGCAAAGTACAGTCATCACACACTCCTCCCTGGGTGCATGTCATGGCTGCCCACTGTTGCCTCAGGGGATTGGTTAAATGCAGAGACCACATTTCACTGCGTGCACTGGGTGCTGTGATGTGACAACGAATCACTTTCATTTAGCCTCAGGTTGCTCTCTCCCCATCCACCCTGTGTTTCACTGACATTCATATCTGCTGGTTGCTACAAAAAAAAAGTGAGGGAAGGAGGCACAGAAGAATGCCATCAAGAATAAAAGGATTTATTGGAGAACACAAAAGAAACGGCACAAGGACCAAAAACAGGAAACAAACAAAAACATACCTGCTAGCGTGTGTCTATTCAACAGGAGGAAACAATGCAAACAGAAGGTAAGGCAGTCTCTCCACGTCAATGTAGCACCCACTGGGTGCTGCTGAACTGCTCAGGACTCCTTAAACAGGTGCATATGCATCAGCTATGTGTATCCAGAGGCCACTGGGCATCACACTACTAAATAAAACCATCAATCATGATGTATACAATGTGAATGTTGCCATCAGGTAAAACCTGGGGCAGTATTTCACCAAAAATCTGTCCAGCCCTACAGAACGGGAAACAGCCCTATCTGCAGACTCCAAAAACTAAAAAAAAACACTCATTCTTGGTAAACATCTGGAAAAAAAAGTGGTATAACAAGACACTTTTGACATTCTTTTCATAGTTTTAGATATTTTAGATATGTGTGTGCATACACACATATTTTAACCAACACATGTTATTTGAGGCAGCATAAAACCTCTCCACCAATTCATTACAAGCATGCAAACCATCTTCTGGACAGCGAGCACATCGGAAACCAAGTGAGGCCACCCACAGACAGGTTTATGCCACTTTTTAAAACAGAAGTCCGCAGTGCTGACCAGCAGTAACCAGTGCACCACCTCAGCATGCCTGGTGGGCTTATGGGGCTGCAGGTGTTCAGTCACAACGTGAAACAGGCGGAACAGCTGCCAGTGAAAAATTGCTTGCACCTCGGTGTGCAGCAGGCTCAAGTATTCTACTACTGTTTAAAAAGGTTTACGGGGTGACAGTGTAAAACAGAGACAGGTGCACGAGGTGGGGAAGGGGATAGGTCATACCCCCTCTCCACCATTTACCTAAAGCATACCATCTTGAAATATAACCAAATGACGCAAATCTAACAAGCCTCGCTACATTCCGTACAATCAGCCTGTATTAAAACACGATTTGAAGGGATAAATGCCTTCTTTATTTTCTCACCAGAAAAGAGACTAGCACATGTTCTTTTAGTTTATAATTCTATTTTTGGGGTGTAAGAGTTTAAAAATAGTGGAACAGGGAGCTGAGCTGCAGCTGGTTCTGATAAAGAGGACCCAAAGGGGGAAAGCTAAAAAAAAGTATATTTTGTTTGCTAAAGACTCCCTCTAAAGCATAATGGGAAATGAAAAGATGGAAGAGAAAGGGTCAACAGAGGAAAGAAACAGAAAAAAATATATAACAATTCAGCAAAAATAAGAAAGAGTAGTAAATAATGGGAAGCAGGAGAGTATTAACCTGACCATCACTCTAAGCTGCTGTGTACTTCCCATCACACAGGCCAGTTTGGCTCTTACACGGCTGCAAACTGCTGACGGATACAATCACATTTGTGTGGGAGGAGTCAGTGAGGCATGTGTTGTGTCATCACATACCTAGACAGCTCCCATATTCCCAGAGAAATATAGAAGGTGATGATTGGGACTGGGGGCTTCAGGAATTTCATTAGTCTACAGTTGGTTATGTTTGAGAGTGACGGACACTTAAGGCCATTCTGTGGGAGTCATGTTAGAGAAAATTTAAAGCATTCTAATTAAAGGGCAAGCATGGCCTAGAGAGCCATGACAGCCTTTCTACAACACAAAGTGTTGTAGAATTGATGCACATGCATCAATTCATTTCAGCTTGGCTAAGCTCAAAAACATTTTTCATTATTAGTGTGCGTCCCTCTGCAAACCTCTCTTTAATGCAAGTTGTATGATTTATTTCTTCCTATTAGGCCAGAGGCTGACCTCTTGCATTACAATCATAAACCACAGCTTTAGGCATATTTAGTCATACTGAGCCAAAATTCAGGCTGTATTATTCTCAAGCTGAGCAGAACAGTATGCCCAGGGGTCTTAAACACACTTAAAGCCACATAGTGAAACTGGAGCTGTCCCCGCAGTTTAGTCCGGGACACAGGAGAGGAAGTCAGAGCAGGAGACAAGCAGTAAAATGCACTGTTCACATTAGAGCATTGAAACGGCAAGGCTTTAGTGCCCAGCTGCCTGTAAAATTCTTTATTACTGAAGCTCTTATTGGCTACAAGGAAACAATATATCTCTATGTGTGCTTTCTGCACTTTATTTGGGATACTATGAATATGATCCTCCTAAAAATGATGTATGTATTATTATTTTACCCCCGCAGGCACTTTGTAAAAATGCAGATGCAGGAAAACATTGCACTGAGATAAAGGCAATGGTATATGAAAATAAACAAAAACAACAAGCAGCTATATTCCTTTAGACAGACGTTATGAAAAGTGACATCCAGACCCATGGGTGTAGACCATGACTGGGTCTACAGCTCGCTGTTTTTATAGCATTACTGTCCAAACAGCCATCAGGCCCAGACAGCATCCCTGCAGGCATCAGTGTGTGAGCACTGCAGAGGTCTGTCTTACCTCACCCTGACAGATCATATTCATGTCCAGCAGATGCGTTTCCACAAATAAACAAACACCTACTATGCCCAGGGCATGTCAGAGGACTGCACCAGACATGTTGGCATGGCCAAGTTTAGTAAACAGTCATGACTGCATCTCTTAGCTTGTCCAGTAGAAAAAAAATCTGCTCTTAATGCTTACTCTTAAGGGAGAAAATATTGATGAACTGATTAAACTGTAGATTTGAAAGATTTCCATAAAAGGTTACCTACATATCTCATCTTAAATGCTGCCAGCGACAGTGGATAGATTCAAAAAGCAGCAAGACATTAAATAGAAATGTTCTGAGAAGCATTAAGGGTTCATGATTGCAGGTATGTATACGTGATAAACCCTGGTCTCACTGCAACAAGTTAAGTTAAATTAAAACCTTTGCTGGATTGTATTTCTTTACATTAACATAAACTAGTTAAATCAGATTTACTATAATAGAAAGTGTGCTCTATTTCTGACAGGTGCTAAGAAGTGTATATGGCTTATTTGCTAGTGTTAGTTCAAAGTTGTCCTCAGGATTTACATAAATTAGAACAAATTAGATCAAAAGAGAGATTCATTGATTCAGTGTTTGTATAAATTCAGAAGACAGACATATGCCAATCTCATTTGTATACGTGCATATATTTCTCCACAACATGTTGGACATGCATGTAAGTACCTACCTCCTTCTTCTACATGCTACATGAAAAATAATTATAAAACAATAAAAAAGATTATTTGTTTTTCTGTTAGTCAATGCTAATACAACCTCCAAAAGTCTTCCTCAGAAATTGGGAGGACCGTACTAAGCTGTGAAAACAGCCCAAAACCTGCTCCCTCAGCAACATTTAAACTACAAACAGGACTTCAGTTAAGCCTGACTGCAACTTTTGGGCAAGATGGTGATAAAAAATAGCTTCACACAGACTTATTGTTGATATTGGGTCTCTTTACAGTTTTAAAAGTGGAAACTTGTTTTTTTTTTTATTGCTGAACCTCAGATTCCTGTTTGGCAGCAGTGAAGTGTGCTGATTCATAAGAAACGGCAGAGATCTCTTCCATTCCCACATTTTCTAGAAAACCACATTTTGCAACACACACTGACACATGCACTTATTTGCAACATGCCTTAGCTTTAGAATCAGCAATGGACAAAAAAAAAAAAAAACATGGGACTTTTATACAAATATGTTATATAATTATGGCCTTACCTAAACCTAACCCCTAATTTTAACCTAGCCTCTATTTGTCTCATTTTTTATAAGATGTAAAAAATAAAAAACTTTACTGCCATTACAGAAAATTACAAATGCACACAGAACCTTTTCTTTTTTAGCTCTACTGTAAACATACTTTACTGCCATTACAGAAAAAGTAACTTTTTTTTTGTTTTGTTTTATGTATTTGTGTCTAAAGTTTTGTGACAAAACACTTATTAATAAATATTATTGTTAATTTTTTTATGATGACCCCAAATTTCTGAGAAGAAAAATTATAGTTTTTGGGCCAATCAGCTAACATCCCATGAGCTATGTTTTTTATTGCATTGCAAAAATCAATGTTCACAGTAATCAATGTTCAGAATATGACTATTGAACCCAGTAAACAAATAATTAATCAAGCAACTTTACAATTTAAATGACTGAAGATGTTCTTTACCCTTACTTCATGTAGTCACAGGACTATCCCCTGACCATTAACAGATTGGTCCTGCATGCTGCACTGAGCCACCCAAGGTGTGTTGTCTTAAACAAAGGTCTTCAGTATGTTCATGAGCTCATGGCAGTCCAGGGTCAGAGGGAGGAGAATATGGGGCCAAAGGGGCAAGGGCATGGGTCCTGACACAAAGCAGCTGCCTGAAACACACACATGTACTCAAACACATATAGCCAGAATGGCAGGAAGTCCCCTCCACATCTGCTCTCTCGTCTCCAGGCCCCCCAGGAAATGGCCACTGATAATGCAGAAGTGGGACAGAGAAAACCAGGGTTTGTGAGGTGGTATGAAATGAGAGTAAATGAAGAAGGAGAGTTGGTGTGTGTATCTTGGCAGAAGCGGTGGAAAGGGGTTTGCATAATTTTAAACTGAGATGTGTGATCAAAGGCCCAGAGGCCAATAGAAACACAGAGCCATTCATATATTATGGAGTCTCGCAGGGTGGTGGGTCTGCATTGGTGCCTGTGCTTGGAGAGCTTGTGGGGATTGGGTTAGGCTTAATAGAAAGAAAAGTCAGCAAAGCGAGGCCAAGAGGGAGCATGTGAACGTGAACTGAGGGATTATCAGATGGATGGTCTGAGATGTCAACAGATAACAGTCATATTAAACAGCCAGATACAACAATGTGTGTGAGATAATATGTTTAACTTTGGAGGATTGCATGTGCAATAATAGTGTGTGTGAATGAGAGAGAATAACATTGAGCTTAAGGTCCCATCCTCAAGGGGTCACATCATTTTGTTTCAAAGAGTCATAAAGACTTAAAGCAATAAACTGTAACATTCACATGGATAAGATCAAGCATATATCTCATGAGATATTGGAAATGCCATCAGATATTTAGGGGCATGTTAAGTAAGTAATATTATATATAAATAGCTAAATATTGCATAAATTATACGAAGTATAGGCAGAACTCACACTGTGATTGGCTCTATAACCACACATAGTTTACTCATGGGTTTTTATACACATGCAAATACATATATATTTATAATTCCATGATATTCCCTGCCTTTGTGCCATTAAAGAAACTTATTTCCTGAAGGTAGATAAAATCAGGATATTTGTCACCTTAAATTTATAATTAGTTCAAAATGCTCAGTTTAATTAGTGAGGGGTGTATAAAATGAGTTGCTACTGAAAAAAATCAGCGAAGATGACAGTCTCAGTAAAGCCGATCTCAATTTACTCTGCGGAGCCTGATTAGAAGACTTAGTGGCACCCAGATCCAATCAGACCCAAGTGGATGATGGCCCTTGATGACAGCATGTGCTACGCTTGAGACTAAACACTTTCAGCATTAAAAGGACTGTTCACCGCCAGGAGAGTTTAGAGCCAAGGACAAAAAAATTGGTCCTCACACTGTGTTATTTCCACATACACAAGAGAGCCAAACTTACCCTGGACCTTCTCTTGCTGTTCAACCGAGAAATCCAATCTTCACTGAAGTAATCCAATGTGTGAGGAAAAAAGCATGAGGATAAAACAGAATGCTTTCTCATGTGAAGAATGTGTAAGTCTGCTGCATAGTTATACAACAGAAGTAAAATATCCAGTCTTGAGGGTGAAGAATCAGAATCCTCTCAAGTGATGCAGGTCCATCTGTCTGCATCCACCACAGGCAGGGGTTAGGCCGGACGGTTGGAATGTGGCACAGGCAATGAACGCTCACCTCAATGCTGGGAAATGGGGATGGAAGAGAGAAATAACTAGAGGGAGAGAGAGAGAGAGAGAGAGAGAGAGAAGACCCACTGAGAGGAGAGGAGGGGAGAGATAGAGAGCGAGAGAGAAGGAGAGCCAGTCAGAATAGACTAAGAGTGGGAGGGGGCAACAGCGTAAAGGAGGGACACAGTGGTAGAAACATGACATGACATAGGAATTTCATTCAGCTCTGACTGGGATTTTACATTTAACCTTCCTGGGAATTCTGCTCTCAGGCCCAGGAGAAGACAAGAAACACACAGTAAACTCCCTTTTGCTTGACTAGACCGAGGAAAAATAAAGGGCAATCTTCCTGAAGGTGTACAAATAAAACATGTTCACTACACTTTCAGACACAAATCGGACCTTTCCTCTGTTCCGAGGTTATGGACTGTAACAGAATCAGATAAGCAATGGTTTGTCGTACCACCAGCCCCCTCTTGTCTGGCTTTCAGGAAGAAAGGGCAGCCAGGCAGAACATTCACCTGGCACCGGTGCATGTCTGGACTGGGTTGAAGAAGTTCATTTCCAAATTTTGTACAGCTTCGCTTAGAATCCAACAAATGTTAAAAGGTTAAAGTTGTGAAACTCCAGGATAAAACAGCACAGTTTCTTTTTTTCATTTCAAAATATCCAAAGATAATTTGAAATGCAAAAATATTCGTACCCAGATATGAATATTTATTATTTCATTAAAAGAAAAACATTAGTAACCATGAGGTTGTTTTCTCTCAGCTGAATAAAGGTACTTAAAGCTAAAGCTGGTGCTTCTCTCACAGCAGCCACACATGGCTCAACTGGTCACCAGTTGATGATGATGATGATGTCATTCTAAAGAATGAAAATTTAATTAAGAGACAAAAAAAATAAATAAATTGGGACAGGGAGAGTTAATTCAGGACAACCATGTGTTACCATGTGTCAGTTAAAGTTAAGACTGTTTTCTGACTGGATGAGAGCAGTTCACATCAAGCGCAATGAACCTTCATTAAATCATTAAACAGCTTTGAGAAGGAATAAGGACGGAATGATACGTCTGCAGTCGACCATGTGAAAGCGAGGCTTGG
This sequence comes from Denticeps clupeoides, assembly GCF_900700375.1. Lineage (NCBI taxonomy): Eukaryota > Metazoa > Chordata > Actinopteri > Clupeiformes > Denticipitidae > Denticeps > Denticeps clupeoides. The sequence continues at coordinate 30,481,306 of NC_041707.1, forward strand.
AAGACAGAGTCATAGCTCTGGCACGCAGCACATTGTGGAACTGCTGTTGACCGAATTCACTCATGGAGATAATTTGATTAGAAGAAATGTGAATAAATTAAAAGCTTTACGTAACAATGCGTCTCAAACATAACGGGGGCACGGTTTTTGCAGCCAAATAACAAAGTGACATTGAAAAACCAAAGACTAACATATACAAAAATGATCATCACATGTGCAGAAATATGCCACATTATGTGCTCATTTGTATGTATTATGTGTAATGTTATGTGAACCCATTTATCTGGGTAAAAAGCCATTGTCTGTTCATTCAGACTTGTGCGGAGTGTGTATGTGTGTGTTTGTGGGTGTGTGAGAGTGATATGTGTGGATGGGCATGCTGAAAAGGCAGGATCCAGCGTCAGCACTTTGATGCCATTTTGTGCCAATGCAATGTGTCTGCCTGACTACAGTCAACAAGTCTGGAACTCCACACATGGCTCACGGTCAGATGACACTAAACTACTCCCATGAAGCAGGACAGAGAAAGATTCTGCAGCAAACTTCCTCACTTCCGTTAACTGGAAAAAAGTGGATGAAAACACTCACAGTATATACAGATAATGTTTCAGGTAAATTCAGATATTAGAGACATACCCATGTCTTCGACTGTGTAAGACTACGATACTTTAATCTACGTATGATTATTATACAGAATATTACCATGTAAAAGCAGCTACTGCCAAACCTATTTCTAAAGTGAGTAAATCAACATGCAAGTATCCAAAAGGTTGGTGCTTACATGTGAGGCATACTGTGCATATATGTGTTCCAAACTTAAGTATCACAAATGAGCATTATGTATGTAATTCCTGAGCATCATTATATTGCAATGATTTTATATAATGAGATCAGGCTCTCCGCTTGGCTCCACCCCCTTTTTTACGTCCCTGCACCACACACATCATGTGACAAGCAATATCATCCAGACCATAACACCAAGCAAGTCCCCGGAATGCGTTAACTTGTTTGTGCCATCATTCCCAAGTTATGGAGAAGAACTGTAATAACTGCAACCTTTTATGTTACTAAAAAAAAAAATCATGCCACATATATAAAATATGACACATATATAGTGATATAGTTTTATCACTGTTTATTAAAGAAAAGACACGTACTGTTACACCCACACCAGTTAGTCTACTATGTAGTGAACACTTTATAGTGAATGAGTTTAAGACATGTCTGTCAGTATGAAATAATTCTGTGAATGTGTTAAAATGCACCTGCATTTGTTTGTAGTTTTGCTTTACTGTCCTTGACTTGTTACAGAATATCTCAGAACCACAAAGCTTATCCAAACCTTTGAGTATTTTTATAGCTGCACATTACTTCTCTTCAAGATATGCCGTCTTCAACTTTATTACTTTTGGTAATCTTCTGCTCATTCACCAATTCACAGTAACAGAAAGAACTTTAGCCTCCTGCTTTACTGTTGGATTTGGATGTTTACGTGTGCAGGAGAAGTGAACCACTTGACCCAGGCTGTTGAGAGGAGTACACCGTAATGGCCAACATTTGTTCTTAGCCCTTCTGACCCATGTCATTCTAGGTCATGTGCCTGTCCTCTGCTTGCACGATGCTCAGAACCGGCTTGGAGAGCGAATTCATGGGCAGACACTCTCTTCACTCTGTGCCACAGAGTGCCTGGAGCTGCTGGCACTTAGCTGTCCAAACAATTTCCAGTCAAGCATCCAAACGGCCTAATTACTTCACTTCCTGCTGGTGGTGTCCTCTTCTAGAAGAAGCCCCATTCATCTGACTTGCTTTTACCAAGATTTGAATGCACAGAACAGCTTAGCTTCTACACTCATCTTTTCATTTAGTAGAGAAATTATTTTGAAAGCCATTAGCTTTTTTAACCCTGAGCTTTTCAGCTTCAGTGATACAGATGTTCTGTGCTCTCCAGCTCCTGCTGACAGGTAGAATAAATTCCAGAAGGAGATAAATGCTCCAAATGATTCAAGTTCCCAGAGGCTCGAGACATTTTGATTCCGACTGATACTTTCCATCACTGTTTGCTTGCATCTCCTTGCAATATGAGATGAGATCATGTTTCCCAAGGGGATCATCTTTGGCCAGTCTTCAAGTATATCTGGATCTTCAGGTCATTCTATTTCAAGCAAAGCTGCCCAACTGAATAGGTGGAGTTTGAAATCAGAAGGCACTGCTATTTAAAGAGCACAGAAACAAAGACATTTATCTTACCGGGCTCAGTTTGTTTTAAAGTAAGTTAGGCAAATTCATTGAAAATGAGATCCATGCTCAGATTTTTATCGAATCTGTCTTAATGAACATTTGAGAACTCATAATTACATGTTAAACACACAGATTAAATTAATTTAGCAGATGCCATTTTCCAAAGCAACATACATACTGTATGAAGACTGATATTCAATCTTAGGACAATGGGGAGGTAAGGAAATGCTGGTTTGTGGATTCAGCGATGATGTGATATGATGAAGGGAGTATCGGAGATGCTCAGGTGGCATTTGGCAGCTTGTTCCACCATCTGGGAAACACAGACAACAGCAGCCTGGACGGGGATTGGGCCCTTGTTCGGGTCTGGCGACATTCCCTGACACAGACAAAGAATGCTGTCCTGTTGGACAGTGACACATATGCCACATAAAAAAACATAGCTGACAATTGTGACACCCTGGTTTAGCCTTGGTAGGTCTGATAAGTGTGAGAGAATTGCAAAAGGAACTGTTTTCAGCAGTCTATAAATTGATTGTACACGCACACACATATAAAACTAAAATTCATGTATATATTCCATTATTAAAAACTGTACAGGACTACATATTGTTACGTGAACAACAGAATGGCAGAATCATTACAACCCTTAGCAATGGATATTCTCTTTGGCACTTGGGATGATGTTGTGTTAAAGGGTTTTTTATGATGATATGGAATCCCCATGATAAGAAATGAGCAAATACTGCCTCCCAGTGTCAATAATTTGCACAACTTTGAGCAGTTCTTCATGTAAATGAATGAAGCTAGACAAAACAACATTAAAAAACAACATTAGTGCAGGTATTGCACAACAGTGTAAAATTAACTACTTATGAATAAATGACCCAGTCAGACCCATCGGAAAGCCTCAAGATGGAATGTAGAGATAAAAAAAAGAAAAAAAAGCAGGAGACTGAATTCCAAATTTGCCTTTGGGTTTTTTCATTCATCATGGGTCATATGCATGTATATGCGTCATATGCATATACATATTCATGGTTCAGATGAGTTCATTCCAGAAATACTTGGAAAAACATGGAGAGAGAAAAATAGAAATATTCATATATATATGAAAGTACCTGAAACTGTACTTGTTCCCAACCAGCAATGTAAAGGATTTCCCATAAACTTTCAGAGCTGAAATACAATCATAATTCCTATTTAAAATACCTCTAGTTGGATCATAAAAAAATAATCCACTCTTCTAACAGAGTCTGTCAGCAGCCCCTCTGAAGCAAAAGAAACGCAGATACTTATCACGCTTCACTTGATCACCTACCACTGCTGCCAGTGTTGACAGCAGCCAGAAGGCTTTTTAGGGTAAGTGGAAAGTGACCATTTATAGCAATCACATTTCTCACTGTGATGGATGTTGGGCTTGAATGCACTGAAGTGACAGAACTTTTATTACTATGTGTAGACGATTGCACACCATGGGCAGGATTTGTCCAGATGAGGATAGCAGATGGCAGGCTGGCAGTGTTTACTAAGCTCGCACCAAAATCCACGCAGATGCTGGCAAGAATATGATAGAAATACCAATGGCTGCTCATGGCACAACCATTCAAAAGAAATATACTCACAGATAAAGAATGCATCCGAAATGTTGATACCACATAAACAGCCCTAGTTACCTTTTCAAATTACAGTTTTGATTGTATTATAAAGTGGTGTTGATCCCGGACTAAACACAGCATTCAATTATAACATCTGTTTAATGCAGAAAAAACGGTCTGTTCTATTTAATAAAAAAGTAGAACAGAAATGAACATACATGCGTTCACATTTCTGCCTCAAGCAACACCATCCAAAAAGGTCACAGTAGGAAATAATGAAAATTTGTTAAACATAGATCTGTACAAATCAAGTCATAAAACTACACAATACATAGCAGCTGACTGTTACAACAGAATGGCACAAATCATTACTACCCAGAGCAATAGACATTGGGGATGTTGTTGCAGTGTAGGGTTTTTGAGGACTCTGATATGTAAACTCCATGCTAAAAACTTTACATATACAAAATTCATACAAAGGAACATTGGTATAAAAATATTTATTTATACATCATATGCTACATTAAAAAAAAAAACATAGATTAAATCAAATCAAAATAATTTAAGGGAATCTAATAAATGCTTGCAATTGTACTTTTCTACAACGGCTGTCAGATCATCACAGGCTCCGATTTCCGCCAGAACGATGAAGAGACTGGTTAGAACATCTCTACAAAAAACAAAAAGCAGATTTAAATAACAGATTAGCACTGGAAATCAATGGAGATAATAATGTGAAAAATGTGGTTGTTTAAAAAATGTCAACGTTCACTCTTTTCAGACAATGAAAAGGTTTCAAAACAAGCTGCAGCAGGGCTGGATAGTTTGAAGGAACCGTACTTTTTTGTAGTGGCGGCAGAGCCGTCTTTACACACTGAGTGCACTGTTTGTAGCACATGGCTGCAGAAGTTCTTAAGCTGGGGAAGGATCTCATTTTCTTCGAACCAGGTTTTTGGGAAACAGGCTGCCACCTGGAAGTATGGACGGGAGTGACGGGTCAGTCCAGGAAAATGGTGTAAAAAGAAAGGAAAAATACTTTTAATGAAGTAAATACCTTCTTGCACTGCTCAGCTGAGAACTCCACATTGGATTCATTAAGCAGACTAATGATGAGGTAGCGATTCAGAAGTTTGTCCAAGGCCAGTTCCTTCAGAGTGTGCTCAGGAATCAAATTGTCCCAAAGTCCGATATTCTCAAGAAGCTGGGGGGGGAGTTTTAACTCAGTAAAACATATAACTTGACAACCTCTACTGATCGGTTTACCTTTACAGCTGCCCAGAACTGCTGGTCTCTGAATTTACATTGTGGTGAAGCTACGTCTTCCAAGCACCTGCGGAAATTTTAGGTCTGGTCAGGTTATTTGAAATTGACGCAGCAAATATTATCAGTAAGCCAAGATAAACATACTTTTTTGGATAGAGAGGGATGAAGACGTCTTCGTCTACCGCAATTGTCAATCTTTCTGAGACCGACTCCAAAAATGACTAATAGGAACAACAAGGTTTACATCAAAACTGGCCCAACCAATAATCAATGAGCTAAAAACATGGAAGATAAAATTCTTCCCTTATAGATGCATTACAAGCAATCAGTACCTGGACAGGCTTTCGCTTTTCTGTGCTGAAGATGGAGTAATCCTCCTGCAGTCTCCTGCACAGTGACGTGAGGCTCTGAGACTGTCTGTGGGAAAATGGGTCCCACGCGAGCTCCACAAATGCTACAGGTGACCATAAAAAATTTACCGTAAAAATCAATGTATTCATGCTCAGCATGAAGTTCATAATAAGTGATGCCTAATTCGCACACATTCACACACACCTTGAATTTTGGCACAATGGTTTTCTCAATGATGGCAGGAAGAGTTTTTTTATCCATGTTCTCCATCTCCTCATGGCCCTGCCCATGGCAAAATGTCTCCACAGCAGAGTACCATGGCAGAGCCTCAAAATCTTCCTCCTTAGACTGGGAAACATGAGTAACTGTGAACAATTCAGCAATTCAGAAAAGAACTTCGCTGTCACTAGTGTTGTGTAATAGACTCGGCTGTCACTAGTCTTGTTTAAGATTAAATTATGTTGGTGTGGATACAACGATTATTATAATACAACAGACCTCATTCACCCGGACCAGTTAGAGTCCTTAACACGGGTGAATGAGGTCTGTTGTATTATAATAATCTTTGTATCTACGCCAACATAATTCTCAGTCTGGAACTAACAACAGTACTTTATCAACGTTTATTTGATTAGAATGGAAGTCCTTCACATTCCTCCTAACTGTTTGATGCTAAATAAAAAGCTGCATACCTCCAGAGGATTCCAGCAATCAGCTGATGTCTAATGAAGGGCGCCAGCAGTTTGGGCAGGCAAAGGCTGATGTAGGCATTGTTGTAGGAGTCAGGAAAGGTCCTTCTCCACTCGTCAAACCTGGCCAGGATTTTTGCAATGTCGCAGAAGTCACCGTGAACGTCAGAAAATATGTCCTGTGACCTCTTCAAAATGTCAGCTGAAAATATGCAGAATGTGGTAAGGCTCACAACATGAAAAAGCCTATAGTCATGAATGGTTCCAGAATGCATTAAATGCATAATTGGGTATTCGCCAGCCTCTACTTAGCCCTAACCCAATCTAAGACTAAAACAACATAGACAAAGTATAACAGATGCAGAAATGAGATTCACTGTGCAGAGGAAAATATGGTCAACCCACATCAAAGGGTTCTTTGACAAAAATATGCATAAATAATTATAAATTGAAATACTGAAAGAGTCTGGATTTGCTGAAATCCTCGAATTTCAGGAGCTGATAGACCCTCTCTCACCTATCTTACTTTGAAGTTCAGCCTCTTCCTCAGGCGTTGCTCACTGTCTGCTGGCATAATACCACAGCGTTCCTCACTCCAGGAAAACCGGTCTCCCTACTTTGGGTTAACAAACAGTTGACTCGGCTGAGATTTTTATTGTCATTGTTTAGAAAGCAAAGAAACACAGTTTAGCAGCCCTGTATGACAAAGATAAAGTACAAGGTTTGTGCAAGAGGTAGACTAGTGTGCTGTTTCTTAGTCTCCTTTTAGTGAAGTTTAATTGTTTTCCATGTCTCCAGAGAGCAGTGAGAAACAGGTGATGTCCAGGAGAGTGGAGTTCTGATGGCCTTCAGTTCTTATATGACAGTGTTAAAACACCCGACTGAAATGTCACAACTTACCACTGCTGCCACTCAGTGGAAACTGCTCCATGCTTCACACTTGTGTTGTCTACAATATAAACACACACAAGACAACATGAGGTTCTCTCAAGAGGAACCAATCTCACGCATATAGACTTGTAGTTAATTGCTGAAGCAGCCAGTGGACTCACATAGAGGCTGCTGCAGGAAGGACGACTCCTCCCGCACTGCCTGCCTCCTGCGGGACGACAGCGCCTCTGCCTGCTGGATGTGTGCAGTGTGCATGTCCACCTCTGCAGCATTTATTAACACCACCTATTCAGTCACAGGACAAGGAAATGCAAAGGATCTGAGAAAAAGGCCAAAGAGAATATAAAAATATATAAAATCTGAGCCGTTTCTTTATGAAATATGCTTCCAAACATCAAAAATAAGAGACTGCATAATGACTATTAAAATTACTTTGTCTACAACTGTATTATCGTATACTTGTAATGAGTCAAAAGAATTATACTCATTACAATGCGCACTCTTCTGCAATAGGGTAAATATCCAATTTCAATTACTCTAATGCACATTTTCATAATCATATTTCCGTGCAAATGGAAATATGGAACCTCCACCTCGTTCCGGCATAGATCATCAGCTGTATTTACAGGACTTTTAAAAGGAGACACGTGGCTGTGGAGGTGCTGGAATATTGAACCAACGCACAAAGTACCACTTGAAATGGTTCACTATGTAAAGTCAGCAAGATGCTCTAGTTTTAAACGTTGTACTTGCAAACGTAAAATAATCTTATGGAAACTATGTACTTCATGTGTCAATTAGATTTCAATGATTTTTTCAAAACTTTATATGTTTATTTCCTTTTCCAAAACTTTTCATGGCCTGGAAAATTCTATTTTCAAGTTTTATGACTTTTCCAGATTTTTTTTTAACCGTAGGAACTGTCCTTATTCAGAATTCCTTCCATTCAGTAACTATAAGAATAAGTTCCATAAGACTCACAGGTCAAAGACTCATACATGCTCGGGCACCATTCACTCACACATCCCTACAGGCCGGATTTTAGAGTAACCAATTCACCTGTCGTGCAACAATTTTGGACAGTGAGAGGAAACTTGCACCAACCCCGAACGAGTATGTAACTCCACACAAGATATGATCACAACACAATGTTTTGGACAAAGATTCCACTGTATACATTCAAATACACTCCAAATATATTTAAATTTATTCAAATTCAACATAATTTATTGTTTTGAAAACAAACAAATAATTATTGCTGATTGCTATTTTCAGGGAATGAAAATATAAGTTAGCACACTTTTTAATTGATAGCAATTCCTCTTTTTAATAGTGTTTCCCAGCCTTGGTCCTAAAGTAACATCTGCCAAAGTGATCACTCCAACCAATTATCTATTTTTTCCATTTGTATCCTGACGTGTGGTAAACACCCAGCTCAAACTGTACAACTAAATTGAATGTGGAAAAAAGGCTCATGATTTATGATGTACGGACTGCTCACACTACACAAGCAATAAGAACACTTGCATCAGTAGCCATGCTAGAAAAAGCCAGATACACTGCTTTGGCCATTTGTAAAATTGTGAAAATAGGAGGTAGTGTGAATGGCTACACATTAAGAAAGGACCATTCGCAGGAGCAGGCGGTTGCGACCTTTCACGCTCCTGTAGGCTTATTCTCTACAATATCATACAGATCAGTCCTTATCTGTCAACACCAGCCACCCAGATACTGGTTCAGTCCTTAGTAATCTCACGACTGGATTACTGTAACTCCCTTCTAGCTGGTCTACCTCTATGTACCATCTGACCTCTATAACTCATACAAAATGCAGCAGCACGACTGATCTGGCCCCTAAGTGGTGGAATGAACTTCCCCTCGAGGTCAGAACAGCTCAGTCACTGAGCACTTGTAACCTTCTTATTGTCTGTCTTATGCATAGAAACTAAAACAGAGTGAATAATAAGATTCATATTTGGGGGTCCCAGTGAACCAGAATTGATCGTAACATGAAAGTAACATTGTAACATCGTAACATTGATTGTAACATGAAAGCATGTTGTAAGTTGCTCTGGATAAGAGCGTCTGCCAAATGCCCTAAATGTAAATGTAATTATCACGAGTGAAAAAAGGCTAAAAAATTGCACAGTGTATGCCCAGCTTTACTACCAGATGTTCCTCCAGGACCGGGCTGCTTTATAGAACTAACTAGGGGTGTTCTAAAATAGCGATACAGCAATATATTGCGATATTTTTGATATTTTGTATACAAATTGTGGATAGTGCAGTTCAGTGTTTTCTTTACTGAGGTTAACAGAGATGAGAAACCTCCACCAATCCTGTAGATGGCACTGTACAGCTGGTTTGAATTACTGCCTGGCATTTCAGGCAGAGTGAAATTGCAAAAAATGACAGATCGATCAAAGCATCTTGTATTTCACCTCTGTTTTTACATTTTCAGTGAACTGTACAATATATATTAATATACAGTATCACAATACATCTTGATATAATCGTATTTTGACCCGTGCCAATACACACCCCTAGTACTAACCCCAGATCAAATTCACCAAGCCTTTGCATTCTACACAAACAATAAAATAGAAACCTTCTCAGCCAGACAGTCCAGCAGGTTCTGTGAATAGACACTCATGCTGCGGTAGAACTTCAGCTGTTCATTGGCAGCAGAGTTCTCCAGATGTTCCAGGGAGCTCTTGGCGCTGTCCATGTCAAAATTCATCCGCCTAAGTTCAGCCTGTCGTGCAGAGTGCACCTCCCTCAGGGAATCTAACCTGAAGAGGTGTAAAGAAAGTCCAGGTTAATGCAACATAACCTAGAAAAGCCACAGTTATGGGAAACATTCAGCCCGCACTAGCCAAAACAGAGAATCATTGTAAAAGGCTAATGCTATGCTGCGTCCACAGTGGCCTCGGATGCCTGCTGAAAAGTAAAAAAAATGTGTGCATCTACACTCAAAAGTAAATTTACAGTTTGACCCTACTGATGACGTATTGTTGCAATGATACCGAAACCCACAACCTCATTAGAATATGACGGCCTGATCGTCTGCATATTTGCATGGTTATCTGTTCGACGCAAACAGCTTGCACTACACTAAACATGCAAGCAAACCAAAAACAGTCTGACAGTTGGAACAAAGTGTGAAAGCAACTCACTTTGCAGTTATCCTTTTCTTTATAACACTGATGCTCACAGGAGGAAGAGATTCTGGGATGTCAATCCTTTTTTTTCTGTTTGGCGAACTTCTGGTACTCCTGGTAGTCAGTATGATCCAAAAACTGATAAGGAAGAATAGACTGTATGAATGGGATTTTTTAAAAAACCTTAATCTAGACAACCTTGAGAAAAGCATATTGTTCAGTGTTAACATGGATGCTCTCTCTTTTTTTTAATAAAACACACTTGAAAAATGTATGGAGGGATATAAGCATGAAAAACCCTGCAAGCAAAACACAACACAAACTCCCATCATTTTTTTGTTTTATTTAGCCTGCATGTTCTGGTCGTAGGTTTAACAGACACACTGTATGTATATATTTATATTTTTCTCTCACACACCTTATGCCCCTTCACTCCTTTTCCAATTTGCTGTTGTTCCCAAAGCTTGCACTCCTCTTCACCATCACTCCCACCTACACAAGTATTAATAATTAATCATGATAAGAAAAAAAAATGTGCATGCATGGCTAATAAGTCATGTACTAAATTCATATCATAGACAACATAGAACAAAAGATCTTTCTGACTTTTTCTGTCCAGTTCCATCTTGAATCCTGAAACTGATCACAGGATCATTAGCACTGAATTTGACTGTATTCTGTTTACCAATCTCCTCGGCTATCCTCTCCCTCAGAGTCTTGGATTTAGGTGCAAATGGGATCTCCCTCTCATGGTCATCTAGCTGGTCATCACCCTCATCATCTTCTTCCAGACCCTCCTCCTCATCTGACATTGGAGTATCCACCCTGAAGTCTCTTGCACGTAGAGGGATGTAGTCCTTCTGGCGCCTGGCCTGTCTCCGTGCCTCCTTAGCAGCTAGGATCTGATCAGCTCCTGGAATACTAACTGTGCAAAGCAAGGCATCTTCTAAGACAATCCCAAATGGCACATAAACAAACATGGTCTGAAGGCATCAAGGTACCTGGAGACCTGGAAGACGTTGTACTTGAAGATGTACTGTCAGTCCCATCATCGCTGTCTTTCTCATGATCTTCTCCAGATGTGCTGTTCTTGCATGCTCTTGTCTGCCGTATCTCTTCTTTTATGGCTTAAGACAAAAACCAGATTCCCCTCAGCTGCTCAGATTGTGCATACATGGGTTGACACTTTCTAAAAGGTTTTACACGTACGCTTTATAAATCACGTTATGAAATGTTTACCTGTGGAACGGATTTCTTTTGCGGGTGAACTCTCTTTTTTCTGAACATGGAAAACCACCAGCTTGTCTGTTGATTTTTTCACTCGAAATTCACCATCCTGCACTGCAAAAATCAGAAACAATTGTAATTAATATTTGTATCGGTTGAAAGACAACACATAACTATCATTTCACCAAGATAATTAAAAATGTCCACTGCAGTCCTGACCACCTCCTCTACTCACACTTTCCAGAACCCTGAGGTGTAAGATCGGTACAAGAACCACAAATGAATAGAGACTGTAGCCGATCTCTTAGACAGAGACACCATATAGAGGACAGCAGTCCAATATGCAGCTTCATTTAAAAATAAAATGCTGCAATCATTAGTGGCGTTAGAGTTCATTAACTTTTGGTAAATTATAAATAATTGTTGCTATTTGATTTATGTTCGCTATACATGTGCTGTATTGCATTAAAGATCCCCAATAATCTTTTTTTTTTTTTTATATAGGAGTTAGTGATCCATAAAACTGTATCTGAAGCCTCTTTCCGAAATTCAGCCTTGGTGCAGAATTACAGCCATTTTTATCCAGTCCCACAATGAGATTTCCCCATGACGCACTGTTTCCATGTCTGTAGCTTTAAATATTAATGAGGAGGAGAACGGCCTATAGAAGTTGAGGGGGCATTCAAGGAAATGGCGTCATCAACACCATTCACCAACAACACTGTCTGGTGCAGACAATATCATTTAAATGAACTCACTTTTCTACCCAATAAAAAAATACAAAAAAAAAAAAACCTGTCTCATGGGGGCACTGGAACTACTGATTACAATTCGCTCTGGATAAGGGCAGTGGCCTAGCGGTTAAGGAAGCGGCCCTATAATCAGAAGGTTGCCGGTTCGAATCCCGAACCGTCAAGGCGCCACTGAGGTGCCACAGAGGAAAGCACCGACCCCACACACTGCTCCTCGGGCGCCTATCATGGCTGTACACTGCTCACTAAGGGTGATGGGTTAAAAGAAGAGGACACATTTCTATGTGTGCTGTGCTTGCAGTGCATCCCAATGACAATCACTTCACATTAAGGGAGTCTTATAAATGCTGTAAGTGGCAATTAATGCACTCAGGAGACTGTCATTGTATTATCAGCCTTCTCAGCAGGAAGACACTGGGACAGAACCTGAGACTCATAAGAACAACCATTAACATTCAAATGAAACTGCAGAACCACGCAGCTTCATTCTCTGCGCAGTTCAGCAAAGCTCTAGATGGAATCGCATCAAAACGCAGCCTATTGCGTGCGACGAAGGAAAACTGGACGCAACTTATTGTTAACGTCACTGTAAAGACGAACCTTCTTTTTCGTCCGAGAAACTCACAACACTGGCGGGGTTGGCTTTGTGTTGAGGACTGGCACCAGCATCCGAGTCCACGGGAGCCTCCTCTCCGCCGAGTGGTTCCGATTCAGGCTCGGCTACGCTCGGCCTGGAGCTGCAGGAAAGTCCGCGGCCTTTCTGCAGTTTTGGCTGAGGGTTAAAGAAGGAGGGACTCTGCCTGTCACCGTCATCGCCATCCCTCTGACCCTCCTCGTCGCTAGATTCATCTTTTCTTTGCCGAAAATTTCTCCGCGTGTTCTTGCGGAACATGTTTACAACCGTCCAAATGGACCAGGAGACCGCACAACTTCCGGGTCAATCTCCTTCTGTGGTTGCGTGTTGTTGGCGGTGAACGTGAGTTGACTGCACGTCGCCACCTACTGGAACAATAAAAACAAAATCCGCAATTCACCAAAAACACACTTAAACAAAAAGAATGTCCGTTCTGAACAGCCTGTAAATTCACCAGCACCAGTGCTTGGACATTTTACACACAAATAAAAAAGACCATCTGACCCTGTTTCCGCGGGATGGGATGTATTAGGCATCAACTGAAAGGTCAGTTCTTGAAAGAAATGGTTCGTTTTATTCCCAACAGCTTTTGTAATAATGGTTCAGTACAAAACGAAACCGTTAAAAAGTATTCTAATATTCAAAGCTTAGTAAAGCCCATTCAGTCAATTTTTACAAAGACATATGTTGTCGCCTTGTCATATGAGTTTCATCTGTGACTAATAATGGATCAATTAGGTCTCAGGTGTGTATAAAAAGAAGCCCAGTACACTAGACCTTCACATCAACTTCAACTAGACCTCTGCAAACATGCCTAAGATTCACCCTGAGACTAAAGTGTTGATGTGGCAGACACCTTCAATGTGTCTCAGCGTCAAGTACAGAGGATAAACAAAAGATTTGAAGAGACTGGAGACGTTTTTGACAAGCCCAGGTCAGGCAGACCCCGCAAGACAACTGCTCGAGAGGACCGTTTGTTGGCTCGAAAATCCAAGCCCATCCCATTTTCCACTGCAGCAGAGCTCCATGAGACTTGGTCACCTGAAGTCCCTGTGTCAAGCAGAACAGTTTATCAGATTCTGTCTCGAAATGGCCTCCATGGTCGAATCGGTGGCAAGAAGCCAGCACTAAACAAAAGACAATTGAAAAACCATGTGGCATTTGCCAAGGCCCATAGCCTGCTAAAAGGATGGATGCTGGAAAAGTGGCAGAGGGTGGATTTTTCAGATGAATCTTCTGTTGAATTACACCAGTCACCGCAAATATTGCAGGAGACCTACTAGAACCCGCATGGATCCAAGATTCACCCAGAAAACAGTGAAGTTTGGTGGCAGAAGAATCATGGTCATGGTTTGAGCTATTTCTAACACCAATTGATTAATTAAAAGTCAATTTAATAGCAGGTGTTTATACAAAATAAATAAGACTTTTGGCAGGGACTGTACTGCATTGAAAAAAAACAATGCAGCCAAATGTGACGTTGAGATATAAAATATTTGACACCAGCCGAGATGTGTCAATGACACTCAGAGGGACAATGGAATTTTGGAGGGATTATATACAAGGTCCATTTAGTAATTTTACTCAAACCACAAGTGATCACTCGATCAAGGTTGTGATTGGTGAGAGGAACTCAGATGTGTCTTTACCATTTACTCCACAGGTAAACACACGTTTGTGAATGGCAGAAAGTCATTTGGTTGACAGAGGGTCACAGTTTGTTCACAGAATGCATTGCAAGATACATAAAGTGATTGTTTGTGACTCATTTAATATACATTTTTATACTTTAACTTCTACCGCCTCGAATCCCAACTCTGACTCTGTGTGTCCAAAGGCCTGCACGCTATGTAAATTGGTAATTGTCCATAAGTGTGGGTGTGTGAGTGAATGGGTTGCAACTGCCATGACCCTGATAAGTGGTGATAAATTGTGAGTGAGTGAGTGAATACAATGACAACTCTTTTTGCTTTTGTGCACAAAGGCATTTCTTTCTACAATTTTTAATTCCAACAATGTCTTATTGCCCCCCTCACATAAGATATGCATCCACAAGTGAAGTCCTGAGTAACAAACTGACGTTCCCAAGTTTCCTTTGTACAGTCTCAAGCGATGCCAGGCAGAACAAATAAAGTTAATAAAGTGAAGTGATTGTCATACACAGCACACACAATGAAATGTGTCCTGTGCTTTTAACCCATCACCCTTAGTGAGCAGTGGGCAGCCATGACAGGCATCCAGGGAGCAGTGTGTGGGGACGGTGCTTTGCTCAGTGGCACTTTGGCGGCTTGGGATTCGAACCGCCTACCTTCTGATTATGGGGCCACTTCCTTAACCGCTAGGCCACCACTGCAAGGCTAATAGCAAGGCTATTATCCAGCTAGTGAAGGATCTCAGGTAGAACATTGTTGGCATCATGATGAATACAGAATCTTTGGAGCACAGGGAGTGTATGAAAATATGAAAAGCATGAATGTTTGCATCGCCTTTAAGTTTATTCTTTCTGCGTACTGCACCAAAGATGAAGCCAAAACTCAAGAGATCCTGGATCAGCTCATCAGCACAATCATCTCCACCGCATTTAAGGCAGTAATTATTTTCACAAATGAAATTATGTATGGACTGCTCAATTTCAGGGGCAGAAGTTGCTGAGGTAGTCAAACAGCTACACAGCAGCGGAGCCCCGGGGATGGATGAGATCTGTCCTGGGTATCTCATGGCTATGGATGTTGTAGGGCTGTCATGGTTGACACGTCTATGCAACATTGCGTGGACATCGGGGGCAGTTCCAGTGGAGTAGCAGGTGGTCCCTGTTTTTAAGAAGGGGGACCAGAGGGTGTGTTCCAACTATATCACACTCCTTAGCTTCCCTGGAAAGGTCTACACCAAGGTAGAGAGGTGGGTCCGGTCGATAGTTAAATCTCAGATTGAGGAGGAGCAATGTGGTTTTTGTCCTGGCCGTGGAACTGTGGACCAGATTTTCACCCTTGCTGGGGTGATTGAGGGTGCATGGGAGTTTGCCCCACCAATCCACATGTGTTTTGTGGATTTGGAGAAGGTTTATGACCTTGTCCCCAGGGGCGCTCCAGGAGTATTGGGGGGATGGCCTTTTGTTAAGGGCCATTCAGTCCCTTTTCCAGAGTAGCGCAAGTTTGGTCCGCATAGCCGGCATTAAGTCGACCTGTTCCTGGTGAGGGTTGGACTTCGCCAGGGCTACCCTTTGTCACCGGTTCTGTTCATAATCTATATGGACAGAATTTCTAGGTGCAGCCATGGTGTGGAGGGTGTCGAGTTTGGTGGCAGGAGAATCTCGTCTCTGCTTTTTGCGGATGATGTGGTCCTCCTAGCTTCATCATGCTCTGACCTTCAGCTCTTGCTGGGTAGGTTCGCAGCCGAGTGTGAAGCGGCTGGGATGAGGATCAGCACCTTCAATTCTCGACCGGAAAAGGGTGGCTTGCCAACTCGGGGTCGGGAGACCTATGGTCATGAGCTTTGAGTAATGACCGAAAGAATGAGATCGCAGATACAAGTGGCCGAAATTAGTTTCCTCCGTACTGTGGCCGGGTGCAGCCTTATAGATAGTGTGAGGAGCTCAGACATTTGGGAGGGACTCAGAGTAGATCTGCTGCTCCTCCACATCGAGAGGAGCGAGTTGAGGTGGTTTGGGCATCTGGTCAGGATGCCTCCTGGGAAGGTGTTTCGGGCATGTCCTGCTGGCAGGAGGCCCCCGGGTCGACCCAGGACATGCTGGAGAAATTATATCTCCAGTCTGGTCTGGGAATGCCTTGGGGTCCTGCCAGAGGAGCTGGAACATAACTCCACATGTGTTCATTCATAGTTTTGATGCCTTCAGTGAGAATCTACCAATATAAATGGTCATGAAAATAAAGAAAACACATTGAATGAGAAGGTGTGTCCAAACATTTGGCTTGTACTGTGTATATATATATATACAGCAGCTATTATTCAGAGTAAGCAGCTCAAACCCTGCTGGCCAACTTTGATTACTTGTCATGATCCGGACCGGCAGGGGTTACTCCGGATCCGGAGTCCGGACCGGAGTTTCATGTTTGTCCTGTGTAATGTTCCCTGATCCTGTTCACCTGCTGTCTATTTATATAATTGTATATAACTATCCTGTTCGTGTCTGTTCGCCGTTGGGTCACTGTGCGTGTAGAGGTTCCCCTGTCTTGTGAAGTTTGTATTAAAACCCCTGTCCTGTGATCGTGCGAATGCGTCCTCCTTCATGCCATGTCCAGCCCACCTGTGACATTACTGTTTAGAGCTCATCTGAAGATGCAGAAAAAAAGGTTATGGAACACATTGCAGCTTTTTACAAACATTAGTCAGTTCTAAATGCTTGATTTTAACATGGAGTAATTCTACCATCTGTCCAAATATATGAACAGAGTGACACACACACACACACACACACAGCATCACATTTTCATATATATAGAAAATATATATAATTTTTATGTTTTATGACATGTATGTGTCACTCTGTTCATATATTTGGGCAGATGGTAGAATTACCTCGTGTTAAAATCAAGCATTTAGAATTGACTAATGGAAAAAATGAACGTGGGAATCCTTCTATAATAACATCCACACTAAACAATTCAAGTATTTCCTTTGAACCTTTTGTAGTGAAACTACTTGCTACAGTTTCTATGTTGTCATGCAAGAGTTACAGCATCTCAGTTGCACGACATAGTGAAATAGGACATACCCAAACAAAACAGAAAGGAAACAGTTAGTAACATACATGAAGGGACATACACTAGGGGACATGTGCATGATCACATAGGGACATGCATATGAGTGACGACAAGAAAGTGAGACAAGCATAGACTTAAATAATAAAACTAATGGCGTATAATCGCATACACATAATAGTTTAACCCTTCAGTTGTACCATCCGATGGGACTGAACCACCATGATTGTATTCTAATTACTGTATTTCATGCCTTATTGCACCTTCCTTTCTTCATGTGTTCGATATTTTGATTTGATTTGCATGGGTTGGCACTGACATCTGGTGAGAATTTGATGTTAGTAGCACCTTAAAAAATAGATTTACTTAGAAAATTGGAGACCTGTTCAAAACTATAAAATTATGCACAAGACCAGGACAATGAACGCCAATCTCATGATCTAAATCCCTGTTATGCTTGAATCCACAGAGCTGTACACTGTGTCCCAATGGTCTGTATGAGTCAACAGGCTGAGACGAGGGTATCAATAAGTTAATCGTATTCATGAATTGGCAGGAAGGCATCATCATCACCCTGTCACTCTTCGATGTCCTCGGGATGACAGTCACTCTGCTGGTTGTTGTGCTGTTTTCAGCAAACATGAACACACCGATTGTGACGGCAGCCGGCAGGAACCTCGGCCTCATGACTCTCTTGTCCATCCTGGGCTGCTTTTCCAGTGTGATGTTGGTTTTTAACTGACACATTTTTTTGTAATGCATGCTTAGAAATATGTTCCAGACCTTTGTGGGCTTTGATTTTGAAAAGAAGCTGCATCAGTGGATAAAACATTTCAATAAACATTTTGTGATAGTAGCCACAATAATGTCAATCCAGATGGTTTTATGCACTGCATGGCTGATTATTGGCCCACCTTGTCCTTACACATGTGTGAAAGAGACGGAAATTATCGTAATATGTGATGTAGGTTCCACTGGTTGGCTCCTGGCCGTGTTTTTGTACAATTTGTTGTTCTGTCATTTTTATTGTTTCCTGTTTGCCTATAAAGGCCACAAATTGACTGATCTTTACAAGAATGTCAATTTCATGACCATCAGCATGCTTATCTTCTTTGTAGAGTGCATGTTCTCTTTTCCTTCCTACCTGTACCTGTACACCTACAGCGTTCTGTTCTCTCACTTTGGCCCAAAATGCTACACGCGAGTCTTCCAGAAGGAGCGCAATGAAGAGAATGCACTGGTGAACTATTACACAAGGAAAGGTATTACGGTGCCTATGTAATAAGCTAATTATGTTTTTCAGTCAATGTAGTGAAAGCTAAGCAGGCCATATTAACATAAAGGTAATGTAAAAGTTGATGCATTTCAATTAAGTAAACTGAAAAAATACAAACAAAAGTGACAGACACGGACAACAAGATAGAAATATCGATACTACTTTTAACGGCCAGTGAAGAATTTACAAAACATGTTTCATAACCTGTGAATGTTGGTAATACAATGGATTTGGAAGGTAACATCATTAAAAGACCTAGTTGCAGCTATTAAATAAAATGCATTTCTGACATACATTGGCATATTCTACACGCCCAGGAAAAGAAACTGTCACAATGTAAATTCACTTGAACTCATACTTACTATAACTGTGGCAGAATCCAATAATGTTGTGTAATTTGATACTTAGCGAAAAGTGTGTTTAGACTATGGTTGTGTGTTTTAGATACCTTTAAAATACATTTTTCTGTATTTTTTATTTTTTTTTTTTCTCTTCAACTTCGATCCAACTGGAATTATAATGCATTTTTTTTTTTTATCCTTATGTTTTTTATCCTCACCTATTCTTTTACTTGTAATCACACTGGAGCCCATTCAGTGTGGTTTATTGACTGTGCCAAAAGCGTGGCGCTATCTGAAGTTTTTTCTATTACCAACATGTAAGATTTCAGTTTTAAGAAACAATGAAACAGTCTGAACCATGAAGGATTTCACCGATATGAACCTAGCAACGATGTACTTGAATCATCATATAGATCGTCCTGAGTGCTAATATTTTTTTTATTAGCCAAGTGCAGGCCTACTAGTATCAACTGCACGATTAATGAAGAGAGGAGAATTGCCCACTGCGAGCATGACATTTTTTTTTTTTTTTTTTTTTTTTTAAGATCAGCGGTTCCCAATTCTGTACTCGGAAGCCCCTGACAGAAAGTTAAGCAGATAACTAGTATCAGAACAGGCAAATTTTAATAACTTAATGATAATAACTCAACTTTAATAACTTAATGAGGGGGACCTGATTGGATCCTGAACTGCACTGAACTGTTTGACAGAACTGAACTGTTCAGTCAAAAAAGTTTTTAGCTTTGAATACAGTATGCATTCATCTAGCATCTAATGCAATGTCACAGCAAATCCAGTACATCCCCAAGATTGTCAATGGGGTCATGCTTTTCTCCTTCAAGATGATGTCTCTTCTCTTTCTGGCCCTTCTGAAGCACCGTGTCACCTTTTCCATGATCCCCAGATGTGTTTTCACAGCAACAATTAAGATCACCATATTAATAACTTCAGTAATTAACCAACCAATGGCTCTTGCTATTTGCTCATTGAAATGTTGACATATTCTGTTGACATATTTAAATTAACCTTTAATGTAGTGCCCTCTTGTGGCCATAGCAAGTTGTTGTCATTTCCCACAATTCTGAGGTCAGAAAAGACGTTGCACTTGTGCAACAGAATTGAACATCATACATGTGTATGAGGGAGTGTTCTACATCATTATTATTATTATTATTATTAGTATATTATTATAGTATTATTATATTATATTGAGATGCTATGCAACCTCCATTTAAAATGAAGTCCAGTCGGTCTGTTCCATGGTGAAATCTCCAAAGCTAATAAATCTCCTTTAGCTAATAAAAATTATTTTTTTCCAGGGTAGGTGGAATGTCTCCGTAAACATGTAGTGACAGTGGCCACCTTTCAGCACTGAGGTAGTATTTGCTTCCTCGACCTGTTTCTAACACACACGTGGAGCTGGTTTAAATTTTCACTTGTCTTGATTTGGTTTCATTTCCTGTTCACAGATGACAGGCACCGAGGCTTCTTTAAAAAAAAAAAGAATTCATTTTAAACAAAAACCTTCAATCTTTCGGACCCAGTAAACACTGGGAATCTACTGTTCGGCTGAGACGCCTGGAAATCTTTTTCTGTTGCTCGGGCAATGGCTGCCTAAAATAGAGGTCTAATCATGTTAATTGTGATGTCATAATATTAAAAAGACAGCTGTGTTCCGCAGGTATTTGTCATTGTGTGAAGGTCCCCGCTGCTGCGTGCGGTGGCGGTAAAGGCAGGACACGGTTGTTACCTGTAGGGGGCGCCGGTGGAATACCGAGCAACAGGCGATTTATTGCCTCCGTGTCAGAGAGATGCATGATATTAACATTATCTAAAGAGCAAAGGGGAGTTTCCAAAGTCATCAAACCCTTCCAACTTTCTCATTTCGGCCAGAGAGCGCTGAAAATGAATCGTACGAAGGCCGCCGCTCTTTCGCTGTTAGTTGGCGTCCTGCTCGGGAAGGTCGCGGAGGCTGCGGTCCTCGGAGCCTCGAAGCGCTCCTTCCCCGCCGATGATGACGGACAGAGTCGCAGGAGGAACGCCACTGGTGTCCACGTACCGTCCTACATGCTGGCCCTGTACCGGACTCTGTCCGCGCTGGAGAGCCGGGGGACGAACCGGAGCGCCAGCACCGTCACCAGCTTCACCGATCTGGGGAAAGGCAAGTGCCGTTTAATTAGACCGCTTTTTAAACGAAACCACCAGGTAATAAAAACGCAAGCTGTAAATTCCACAGCTTATAATGAGTTCATGAGCAAAACCGTTCATACAGAGTTAATGTGGCAGCAGGTCCTGTTTTTTATTTATTTGGGTCAAGCTGCCTGTCTGCAGTCAAATATTCAATTATTGTCATGTTACCGAAAGCCTTTAAAAGTTGTGTTAAAGGGGCAAAGAAGTGTGTCTAAAACGACAACAGTAGTAATATTTCAACATGTTCTAAAAAAAAAAAAAAACATTTAACCATAAGCTATTTCTAAATTAGAATTTATTTTAGCATTCGATTATTATTGATTTAATTATAAAACCTGGGAAATATATTGTAAAAAAAGCACTAAATGTTAAAAAAAATGTAAAATAGTATACAACAACAATACAATAGAATAATGCAGCATTTTAAGAACAGTCTCTCAAAAATGCTTCTTGATCTGAATTTCTGCTTAATAAATGTTTTTTTCTGTGGAATTGTCTCTAACAAAAATGAAAAACGTTAGTCAAATCTTACTATGTACAGGATCAGCTAGGATATTAAAAATGGCCTGCCTGATATTAAATCCTCAAAACTCTGACCTGATCGTCCTTTACCACACATCATCGTCCCTTTACATTCTGTTTAAAGTTGCGGTGTGGGACCTCAGACTTGCATCAGCCTTGCTTTTTCCAGCAAATCCCACAGATGCTCCCTCAAACTGAAATCTGGAGGGTTCAACATCCAAAATCGTGAATTTTTTTTTCTTTACAGTGTAGCAGGGCACAATGTTCTGCTGCAACTGTCACCTGCCATGAAAGGGTGTCCAGGGACTGTGTCAATCTTTAGCTATATCCAAATTCATCAGACTTCTTTACCCTTATCCAGTATAGTAATTGGGTGGATTGACTAGTTGTCCTTCCTTGGAATTAGCCACCTTACTGGAAACAGGAGATGCTCCTCTTGGCCTCCAGAACCTTACATTTGTTCATTTTTCTGCGTTCCAGCACCATCCTTTCAGACTGTTCACTGGCTGAAATCCCAACCTCTTCAAATGAGCTATTGTATTGAGATGATCTATATTACGTGCCTCATGCCTGTCGGCGGTTTTAATGCTTTGGCTGGTCAGTCTGTGGCTATCCTCAGCCTGATGCTTTCCGAGTGTGTGCTGTAACGTTACATGCGAACGTCTTACAGCAAGACGTGCTGGTGCAGGTTACATCACAGCGCAGCCATGCAGGCGGATATGAGCTTGACGGGGGGCAGATCCTCTTCACCTTTCATTTAAAAACCAAGCTGAGAGGAGTAAGAGGACAGCCTGCTACGCTGTTGTCACTCACATGACTTTCTCTCAGTCACACACGCACTCTGCAGCCTGGTGTGGTCCACAATACGGCTTCACACTTGTAAAAGTATTCCATTCATGATCCCAAGCATGAAGCTGTTGTTCTGTTCACAGGTTGTGTGGCATTTTCAGACAAGGCTTTGCTTGAGGCCAGAGTCAAGATGTCAACATCAAAAAAGGTGCCCGTTCTCCCTCGGCTCCTTTTGCCACTGTCCTCAGCTGTGGTCGTGAATGGAAGGACTGAACGCAAGGGACTTCAGACGTTATCAGGGCGATGTGGTGATAAGGCAGAGCACGTCTGCTCTCGTAAACGGTCCTAAAGCCACCCACCACTCCTTTCAAATTTATAACCTCTTCCCTGGACTATTGAGGGACAGAGGGAGGCAGGGAGGTTCCAACATCACACCAAAGCCTCTTCTCACTCAGTCAGGGTAATTAGACTGCGCTGCCAAGCACAGAGGCCTGCTGTTGGGTCAGCCAAGCTCTCCCCACCTGGCCCTGTCTGGCTCTCTCCACCGCTGCTTGGCTGTTAGCATTTGGAGAAACGATTCAGGACAGAATGTTATTCTCATTCCGGGTGGGGGAGCCTGGAGTTTATGGCATTTTCATGACATCCTGGTGGCAGAGGGTAAATAGTGAGCGTCCTGGACCACGTTCAAGATCAAAGTGACGTGTTTATTCTGGTTGCGATGCTGATTGCTGACTTTCTTGTCTTAATCGTTCTCAGACCACCCTTCCACTGATTCCAGACAGCGGTACATCTTCGACCTCTCCAGTCTCTCCAGAGCTGACGAGGTGGTTGAAGCTGAACTTCGGATCTTCTGGAAGCCGCCAGGGGACCTCTCTGTTTTGCTCTCAGAGGATGGGAGTTTGTACCGCATCCTGCTGCACTCCTGTTCTACCAAGGGTTCTTCGGGGAAGCAAGATCTTTTTGGTTCCAGGACGATTGACATTTTAGACACCGAGAGACCACAGTGGGACGTGTTTGATGTTAGTCCATCTGTGAAAGCTTTACACAGCGCACACAGGAACAGCCACAATGGTAACCTGCTCTGTTTCGAAGTTTCTGTACTTTCAGACTCGACTAATGAGGCAGTCTTGCCCTGGATATTGGGGTTCAGGAGGGAGTTGCAGCAGCCACAAGAGAGGGCCCTGTTGGTGACATTTTCTCGTGGTCACCGAAAGGAGAGCCTGTTCAGGGAGATCCGTGAGAAAATGAAGGCTGCAGAAAGTGGGAGCCTCCTGAACTTGCCATTCGACCCCGTCGTGGAGGGTCGACGCCCGCGGCGGCGCAGGCGCAGGAGGATGGTCCTGGCGGGCCGCTCCGGAGGAGGAGCCGGAGGCGTGGGCGGGGGAAAAGGCGGCGGCCGAAGGCGGACCCGCTGCAGCAGGAAGCCCTTGCACGTCAATTTCAAACAGCTAGGATGGGACGACTGGATCATCGCGCCACTGGACTACGAGGCGTACCACTGCGAGGGCGTGTGCGACTTCCCGCTGCGCTCCCACCTGGAGCCCACCAATCACGCCATCATCCAGACGCTCATGAACTCCATGGACCCGGAGTCCACTCCGCCAAGCTGCTGCGTGCCCTCCAAGCTCAGCCCCATCAGCATCCTCTACATCGACTCGGGGAACAACGTGGTTTACAAACAGTACGAGGACATGGTGGTGGAGAGCTGTGGGTGCAGGTAGCGCCGTGGCCGAGGGCCGGACGCCGGCCCTGTTCTCCGAACTTCCCTCTCTCTTCCTGTACCATGACACGTGGCCGAGGAGCGCAATGTGTGGACCAATGCAAAGGCCCAACACGCTTTTGTTTTAGGTGTGTGTCCCAGGGTGTCGCTGGACATTTGGACTGTGTAGAAAAACACAGGGCAAGGAAGCTTTCTGAACAGAAAATGAATTCCTGAAATTGGAATTATGCTTGGAAATATGCAAAAAAGAACAAAAAAAAAAAAAAAAAGAGAGAGAGAGAGAGAAATGAAGGGCTGACTGACTGACTTGGTCCGTAACCTGGCAGAAACAGAGCACCCCAAATAAGGCCAACAGGTAACAGGCCCTGTTCCTTTCTGCAGATCAATCCACCTCGTTCCAAACAAATCAACTAAGATCACGAGAAACGATTCTGCCAGAGGAGGCCAGGAGATGTTCTGAGGTCACCGTCCTTGGGACCATCATGGTTTATGGATCTTTTTAAATGAAGACATGTACTCAATATTCATTTTACTTTACTTGAGGAGTTTAATGTGTGATACTATGTTCCTCTGTCCTTTTGAGAATGAAAACTGCTGAAACTCTGAAGCAAGATATTTTCTCATCCAACAATCTGCCATGAAATTATGAAGTCGCTTCAAGTCAAGCTGAAATTCGCAAGCACTTCTCAAGCACTTCTAAAGCTTGTAGACTGTCTACTACTCTGTGCAATGTCATTTCTCTGTTGAACATGTTTAGTTGAATTACTTTGCGGAGTTCTGATGTTTCTTGATGAAAACATGCACCCGCTACACCAGCTTGTTTTGTCCAGTGACATTGGAATACTTTCATTATCCACGTCTCTGAAGAAAATCCAAAGCAGCCCTCGTCCTTTTAGTTCTGCAGTTTTATAATCCGTACCACAGTTTGTTTGCTTCTACGCTTCACTTTTATGATTACCCTCAACCCAATGTTGGGTTTTATTAATTAAACAAAGCTCCCCAAAACTGCCATTCTGAATCAAATGCTCAGTTCTTGCAGACAAGTGACGTTTAGGGTCTGTCCTCTGCACAGACAAAAAAAGTCCCTGAGTCCGTGCTCAGCGCCCATGTTGGGGGGTTCAAACCCACTTGCCCATGTGCTCCCTGGTATTAAGCACTTCCCTCAATGACACCGTGATCCTCAGTCCTGCTGCTGTCTCTCTGTGACCCGCTTCGGTGGCTTTTTTTGGGGAAAGTTTCGTCCGCTTTCTTCAGCGTGCTCAGCCCCACAAGAATTTTTCAAATGGACAGGAGCCTCTCCTCCACCATAAATGCAATTTCCTGTCACAGCAGGAATCTCCATCCATTTCATGCCATCTCACGTAGGCAGAGTTATCACCATGGTGACCCAACATTCATTTACCGTCATGAGAAGGGCATCCGTGTCATTGTGATTAAGGTTTGCAGTCGGTTTGTACAAATTGTCACGCGTATAAAACCTTCCCAGAGCTTTGTCTTTTTTTTTTGGGCTGTGTGTGAAGATGAAAGGGATCGGTTCGTGGTGGGTGCGCGTCCCTGTTGGCAGTTTGTGGTTGTGAAGCCGCTGTTTGAAGTGGGCCTGAGAGCCAGCAGAGGTTATCAGAACTGCACGCTGCAGGCTCCTTCTCCCTCTGCTGTTTTGCTCCACTGAAAAGCGGCACAGCGGAGCTGGAGGCGCGCACGCCAAAAGCTCTCTGGCCGTTTAATGTAAACCATGCAGTTCTGAACCGCCCCAGCAGAGGAATTAGACACACCTCTGCATTTGCATGCCGTTTCTATTTAAACCATCCCTAATGGGGGTGGCTGTGGCCAGATTATCATTAGCAAATATGGACGCTAATTTTCACAAATATCATTGTTGCCAAGCAGTCAGACTATCTAAGGGAACTCTACCTTTCAGCAGATTATAAGAGCTTTAATTATTTTAGTAAACTGGAATATGTATTAATAGAAATGTGATGAAATCATCATTAAAGATGTGCTCCAAAGTGTTGCTTGTCATGAAATATTGTGACTCAATAATAGTTCTGGAAAGATAATTTGAAAATAATGTGTTGAGCAAATATATTCCAACCATAAATAATAATTTGCTATGTTTTACCCCTAAATGTGTCTGTCTCATTCATGCCTGTAATTGTGACAATTACTATTATCATTTTTAAGTGTGATGGCATCTTTAGACCATATGTACTCTGTGGTACATTTACAATGCATACGTTATACTGGTAACAATCTTTCTCTGTGTATTTATAGTGTCTTCTGAACAAAGATTCAAAATCAATGTCACCGCTCCCACTATTACGGACACTGGGGGGAACAAAACGTGCTGTTGAGATTTTGAAAAGACAACCTGGAATTTTTTATGTTAAATGAAAAGTGCACTGTGAAGATGTGTGTGTTCTACAGATATGTAAGAGTGTATATAATTTAATTGTAAATTAACTGCATTTGTATTTGTCTTTTTTTACTGTTGGAAATATTATACAGTAGTAAGCACATATGTATCATATGTCATAATAAAATGTTTATTTGTTCTTTTATTATTCTTTTGTGCAGATTATGGTTAAAAAAAAAAGATATGTATGGAAAATTAAAAAAGGAGCCCTTTATTCTAGACCCAGATATGAGAGTGAACCCTCAGTGACTGTCTGGCTCACCCACAGTTCCGGCATCATAATTGAACTTGTGTTTTGGCCTGATTTTTAGCCAGCAACATATTCAAGTTTCCAGGTGATTGGGGACTCTGTATTCTATATAGCGAACACAGACGGTGAGAGCGGAACCGAGCGGGACAGGGGGAGATCGAGAGGGGGGGGGAAGAATGAGGCTTTGTCCTGCATTGGTGGGGGAAGTAATGCTTTTGGAATTACTGGATCCTCCTGGGCTATCGGGACACATTGCGGCGTAAGGGGAGAGTATACAGCCGATGTTGACTCACAGCCTCTACAGGAAGCAGCAGTCCCAACGAGGACATCGATGATCACACAAGAGAGATGAAGCTTTAAAAATGCATTATTACTACACGACACTGGACACCTCTGAATGGCAATAACAGCCACTGTCGTTAAGAGATGGGATTTTTTATTTTGTGTGTGTGTGTGTGTATGTGTGTGTGTTATTGTTGTGGCCAGTGGGAGGGGGAGGCTGTTGTGGACATTAATGTGACCCATTTCTTCCGAAACCACAGTGGTAAAAGTCTTACAAGACTTTGCAGATGTGCAGAAAGATTTTATTTGCTTTAGAAGAATTTTGTGAATATGTGAATGAAATATGGGTACAAATCATTTCAGCTGAGAGGAGAAGATGGAGTCTTCCCTCTAACTGGATTGTAATTTTAAAATTCAAACAGAATTTTTAGTTAAGCAAAAAAAAACACAGACACACAAAAGTCACTCTGCTTATGTTCATGTTCCTTTTTCATCTGAGCATTTTCACTAGAAAGTCTGCAATTGTGGTTAAATGTTAAAAGACTAATATTATGCAAAGCTAATTTATTATTGCAATATTTCTTTTATTTCATGTATTCTATAGGATCTGAAACATCAAAATAATACAAAAATGATCATTTCATTTCAGTTCACAAAATTCATTGTATGAATAAGGACAGTATAAAAGTGAAATATGCCTACTTGTCCACAGCAGCATTAGTATGACATTAGTAAATATATGCAAACATTTTTAGTTTTTCTTTTGTGCTTTTTATCCCTGCTGTGCTGAAACTCCTTATTTTAGTTAATGTCCACATTTTAATTAATTACTTCATAATAATTTAGTAATTTACAACAATTTACAGTGATTTACTGTCATAATTGACAAATAAACAACACTTGCATTGTTTTACTGAAGACAAGGAAATGGTTTTGTGGGCTGATGAATTTAAAACCAATCTATGATCATCGAGCTATCAAAATATGAAAATCAGCAACCTGCTATGATTGGACAGAATGCAGTGTATTTTACATGAGACCATGTTGTCATGCATTGCCCTCCATGCACTGAATATGATACCATTTTAGTGTTCAGCATAAATGGTATCCCACTGTAGCAGCATCCAGCAGTTCAGGATATTTCAGATGCAGTTAGTTTCAAATTCGAGGGGAGCTGGGGTGAAAAGAGAAGCTATTACAGTGTCAAAGCTGAACAACATAAGAGGACAAAAAAGTTTGATCGATTACAGATGAGACTTCATGGAAGGAGAAGGCCAAAATATCTCTGGAACTGTTCTTTGTCACCACAAGAGAACCCAAACCACTCTGGAGATGTAAAACAGTAAAGCTTGTTTGCTCTGCCACAATGCAATCCACCCGGGCAGGATTACTCCATTTCCTTCTATGAAAGACCCCTGCCTCATGGTTTAAATCAAGTATAAGCAAATTAAGCAGCTTTGTCATTCTTTCTGATGAGGCCCTGGCTTCCCCTGTAAGTTCGTCCTCTACATGGCAACTTGTGTTGGGTTTTTTTGCCCTTCAAAGCACAAATTAGGAGCAGGTTTATTATTATTATTATTATATTATTTTTATTCTATTCATATACAAAAAAAAAAGAAAACTGTAGAATCTGGCTCTCGTACATAACCCTTCAAACCCACACTTAAAGGAATAATATTACTTGGATATGGGCTAATTAGACTCAATTGAAACTGTGTCCAATTTATTGCCTTATAGAGCAATCCACCACAAGCAACCATGGGTTGTGGTGCTTTTCCTGTTCCCTGCAGACTATAATGTATGTGACAAATAAACATTTGAAAGGTTGAACAACCGAGTCCCTTACTGCTTTTATAAATAACTGTACAAAAAAATTAATGGTTAAAAAGTTTGTGTTCATAAATCTGTTTTATGGATGGATATATAATGCATTAAAAGTAAATCAAATGAAAGAATGAGATTTTTGGGGCATGATATTGTCAAGTGAACATTAGAAGTAACCCCAAATAATATATAATAAATATTTTTATATGCAAGTCATTAGAATTATAATTGTCAGAGGAATAATTTATGACCTGGAAATATCCTTACATTTTTTCCAGGAATAAAAAAAGAGACTTGAAATGTACCGTTAACCAACTGTGTGGAGTAAGAGTTCACATAAAGGCCATAGGTTGTAAATGGTTACTGCCATTTTCACACAGAGGAAATTGCTAATTTCATGCTGTATTCAAAACTACACAGTGCGCCTTTCATATGATTATCGCATTTCCGCAGCTTTTCGGTACAAATAAAGATGTGCCAAGACAATTAGCCAAATCACGTTCGAATCAAAAGGCCACCATTTAGTTATGTTGAGGTCCTTGCAACATAATCCACATTTTAGGATGATACTTCTGGATGGTTCGGGGAGTGGGGGGTGGGTTCTTGAGAAGGAGCAATTAGTGAAAATAATTTTGGGCTAACGGTGTATTTGTGCATTCATACAAAACTAGAACCATTTGGTACATGCAGTCATAGGATGGTGAGCATCGGCTGCATCATTGTTTAAACAATGAGAATATGTGGTAAATGTGAAGAATTGACAAGTACTGCAGGTCTAAATTTACAAAGATAATTTTTCACATTGAGCTGCATCTGTGAGCAATACTTTGTCTGAAACTATGTAGTGGATCAGTCGTTTTGTTGTGCTGTCCAAAATCTCCACTATACAATTCATTCAGTAGTAAGTCCACTACATAACAGTAACAATACTGTGCCATACATTGATAGGTGTAGTGAGCTGTAATAGTAATTGAAAAGTAGTTACAGCAGTGCCCATAATGCATCTGTAGGTGGATACAGAATGGCAAAAGTATATGGAAAATATGGTAAATGCATGTACACAGTTTTGATTAATGTTAAAACATGTATACTGTACTGTCAGGATATAAGTCACCAACTCAGTAATTACAAAGGTCCAGCTTATGATTCTGCACCATCATGATTTTTCTTTTTGCCAAAACTGGTCTGCATATGCGCATGCATGCGCATGAGACAACATACAACTATCCACTGGCGCATCTAACACTTCACAAGCCTGCATGGGAGTGGGGACAGCAGTAACTACATTTTAAAAGTAATCCGTGCGATTGAAATAGAAATGATCTTCACAGGATTCCCACGAGGATGGTAACAAAATGAAAAAGTGGTGAAATGATGCAACGTATGCTCTTTATCAAACCACTTCAGAGCACAGTTTTCATCTGCGAATCAAACCGCATCTTCATGAACCTTGTTCAAAAAGTTGTATTCCCTGCATGTCATGCGTGATGCATGATGACTGATCATATTTTTGGATTAAATGTCATTTAAAATAAAATATTTTGGAAATTAAAGAATAATGTCCAAAGAACCCATTTTAGGATGTGTGTTTGATATTTTTTTATTTAAGTCAATACTTTTTCAATAAATCACTGTTTAATAATAACAAAAATGTTTTGTTTCCTTTATTCCCATTGTGCTGAAAACTCACCGTACTGAACTGTGAATTTAGTGTAGATCCTTCAAAGATATATAAAATCAGACAAGAAATGCAAAAACACTCATACAATTTACTGAATTTTCACACCCTAATGTTCTCAGTATTATAAGTCTTTAAGGTCACCACTGACCCATTGGGTGACCATGGCTGCCATGTCTGCTCCTGCATCAAGAACAAAGGCATGGCGGATCCCTCGTTCACACAGATGGAAGTCACCGGACGGGAAGTCTCTTTTGATGTCGTGATAATACTGAACTGGGCACCAGTGGTCAGTCGCTCCATAATAAAACAGAAGCTGTCAAGAAAAAAAACACAAGAGCAAAGTACAAATAAAGATTTTGTCATTCCATTTTAATTTTTTCATTAAAAATGTGATACATGTATGTGTCATATGTGGGTCACATCCAAGGGACCAGTGAAGAAATGCATTTTTCATTATAATCATTATTTCATCATTTGTTATTTGCAAAAAACACACTGCAAACAAAGTGTGGGGGTTGTTTACTACTTTAAGGCCAGAGACGTCCTCAGGATTTACATAAATAAGCAGACTAAACAACAAAGAAACAAAATCTTTAATGATGTTTCAGCATCTGACATTTTGATGGAGCTCCTCCCATTTTAAATTGTCTTGATAAAAAAGGTTCAAGATTGTTCTTGGGTGACAGAAATTAATATGCAACGGCGAAAAAAATGTGTTGTCTCGTTCAAGAGAGCGATAAATGGCAAGCAGTTCTTTGTTGGTTTACCTACTTACATGAATGAACAAGACCCAGTGCATCTGCTGTTGAAAGTGAAAGTGAAGTGATTGTCATTGTGAAACATTGCAGCACAGCACACGGTGACACAACAAAATGTGTCCTCTGCTTTTAACCATCACCCATGGTGAGCAGTGGGCGGCCATGACAGGTGCCCCGGGAGCAGTGTGTGGGGACGGTGCTTTGCTCAGTGGATCAGGATTTGAAACGGCATCCTCGTGATTACGTGGCCGCTCCCTTTATCCGCTAGGCCACCACTGCCCCTTTTTACACTTTACGATCACTTTGCACTAATTTCAGTTACTGTTTCTCCTCCTTTTTGGGCAGGAAATCTGCCTTCTTCCTGGGTTCATTTCCTGACATGTGAAACTAGCCAGAATGATGGTGAGCATCGGCAAGAGAGAGGCTGCCTCACTGTCACCTATTTAACCGATGAGCCCGCTTTCTATCCCCAGCTTACCCCTGCTAAGTCCCCACCTCTCAACCTCTCTCTCTCTATCAGAGAGCAGCTTCTGGACAGCATCAGACACAAGGACTAAACACACACACACACACACACACACACACACACACATACACAACAAACATTCTTCCTCCAGTTCTCATAAGAGAATGTGGCTGGGGAGAAGTGAAGGGGCTTCTCACAGAGGTGATCAGGTTCCTGTAAGGTAGTCTCTGACCTCTTATCAGCAGATGGTGGATAATAAGTGAAGATCCTCAGTGAGTGGCAGGTTCCCTTTGATCAGGTGAACTTGCACACCAACCCGGCTGCCCCCTGCCTTCCCAACTCTGTTTAAAGTAGGCAAGCGCCTCTGTTCCCATTGTCTTTTGGGTCTCTTTAATCTATCTTGTGGTCCTGTGTGAATTCCAGTGGCTTTTTGGGAAGACCTTGGCTGGGTTTTGATCCATGCATGCAGTTTGTTTGTGAGGCAAAATTTGCAACAGAAGGAATCCAAATGAAATACGAGATGAGCAAGCACAGATGTTAATGATGCCTGTATATGCTAAGGTAAAGGGAGCATTTCCACAACGTTTCTGAACCTACCTGATTAAGACCACACAGGCATCATATATATACATCAGATCAAATATATCTAATTTGACATTTACACCTACAAACTAAATAATTAATCACCAAAAAAATCAATGGTGAAGAAGAAATGGAACCAATCATTTACCTTGTTGAGGTTTTTCTTGATAGTTGAATCATCCCTGTCCAGAACCATCCTCATCTCCTGACTCCCCATGTACATGGCATTGGCTGAAAATAGAAAAGTTAAATGATATAACATACTGGATGTCAGACGTACTGATGGCCACTAGACGTTGGTCATTGTCTGTGACTTGATGATCAGTGCTACATGGTGCAGTGGTGGCCTAGTGGCCCCATAATCAGGAGTTTGCCGTTTCAAATCCTGATCCGACAAGGTGCCACTGAACGGTGTTCAATGTGTGCTGTGCTGCAGTGTATCACAATGACAATCACTTTATTATTTATTATTACAGCATGGTTTTACTGTTGGGTCACGTTCGCGATCATTTTGTGATCGAAAGAGGAAAATGTTTGCCAGTCTGGTTGGTCTGGATTAGAAAACTACAAAAGTCCCAAATGCATACTCATTAAAAAAGGATGCAGTGTTTTGCTCCATCATCTAATAAGAGGGTGTTTTATGAGGGTGATAAGTGCAATAAAAGTATAGCCGAGGTCGAATTGAACTAAAAAACCAGGTCGTATACCCAGTTCTGAAAGAACGCTCCACTGTGACCTCGATTTGACACGTCCATCTCATAAATCCCAGTAGCAGTCAAAGAAGCAGCCAGTGTGGGGTACGTACAGGACTGAAATGTTTGGATTTTGAATTAATGGTTCATAACACGCTATGAAAGCAAGCAGAGGAAAGGAGGAAACGCAAAAGGAAAAAGGCAAACACCCCTCCCTGGAGAGAGGAGTAACCCAATGCCTTTGATCTCACGTTCCATTAGATCTGCGCTGTGGCGGTATGCACTTTTTTTTATTAAAACCATTAGATGAAGGACACATTTGTGGTCCTCTTTCGCACAGGAGGAAACACAGATGGCTGCCATTTCTTTATTTTATGTATTTATTTTTTTGGGACGAAAGGTTAGAAAATGTGTCCCCTGACCTCCTACACAGGATGACACCCCCCTGCCAAAGACAGACATTATGGAGGTATACCAGCGGTGCCGAACGTCACCTGGGCCTGCTGCAACCTTCACACACTTTGTCCGCTGTGTGCTTGGGGTGCGTGTGTGTGCGGCAGTGGAGACATTTCAACTGGCTCCTCATATTACGGACTTTGCGGGGTCGGGAGAGCGGAAGCTAGGGTCCGCTCACACATCCGCGTCGGCCCCTCCGAAATTAATCATAATCTGTGTGCCGTGTCACTTTGTATAGCGGGTGTACGTTTCCAACAGGGGATTTGCTTGATGCGGGACAGAAAAAAAAAAACGAAAGGCCGTCTTTTTTCCCCTCTCTTTTTAACCGCAGCCCCAAAGGCAGCAGAGTGAAGAAAGTCCTGATTTAAAGCAAAGGGCCCGAGCGGCTGTGATGCATCAATGTAGTGTTAATCCTTTCAGGTAGTTTCCTGCTTCTTTAGGAGGGTTTGGTTTTGCGCTCAACAGCCCATCGTTCTGGGGAGATGTTGGTTATTGGGGTGGGGAGGTGCTTGGCTTCAGAACTGTGATTTATGGTGCAGGGGAATCACATGAATATAGGCTTTGTGTGTGCATGTATGTGTGTGTATGTAAGTAAAACGGGTGTGTAAACTGGAACATTCCCAGCTATGAAAAGGGTACAGATGTGAGTTGGGCAGATATGAAATGTGTCACATTTTATGTCAACGACACTTCCTGATTAAAAGAAAAAAAGTATGAGAACTTGTGGGTGACAAAGCATTCTAGATTTTGCCAGCTAAGGATAACTAGAGCCCATAGCTACTAGCATTGGGGAATTCAACGTGACAATAAAAAGCTCAACCAGGTTAATATTGCTATATAAATATAACTCAAACAATTCTTCAGATTTTCACTCCTCAAACAGAAAGACAACTCAACGAAAAAAATAACGGAGACAATATTATACAAGGCCATCAATTAATTCAATCAATATTTCCAATATTACATATGACCCAACCTAGCAACTGTATGTTTTTGCAAACGTTGATCAATTCTGCACATGGGCTTGAAGGAATTTTTTCTACATTCTTCCATACAGAATGGCTTCTGCTCAGGGATGTTGGTGGGTTTCCTCACTTGAACTGCAAGCTCCTGGCTTTTCAACATTTCTGCTGATTTTAGGTCAAGACTTGGTCATTACAAAACATATATTATATAAAAATCAACCAATATTTTATAGAATAACATTTTTTTTCCATAAGCCTTCTGTCTTGTTCATGTCTTTAGCAAACTGTAGACGGACAACAGTGTTGTTTTTGGAGAGCAGTGGCTCTCTCATTGAGAGAGAGAGATTTCTTTTCAAGCCTAAAAGCCCATCAAGCCAATCAGCAACTCAAATTTGGAAGATTCAGCTTTTAAGCCCTGTTCTATATCTGTTGGCCTCAACAATTGAAAAGGCTTCTTTAGATATATACCTGACTGATTCAAATAATGACTGCTGGGTTACAGAGCTTTGAAAGTGAAGGTTATTTGCAGCAGGCAGAATCCTATGGAAAATTAGCACTTTTGAAACCGTCTGATGTGATGTGGTTGATTCACTCATTAAAAGTATTTAATAGGAATCAGACAGAAAAATAGAGGGAAGGTTAAACGCTTTGAATCTATCTATGAAACATTCCCTGTTGTGTATTACTTATCTCCAGTGGGTGGGGTTGGCAGCACATGGCATTCCAGACCAATTCACACATCTTCACGTGTGGCTGCTTAGCTACTGACTGAGGAGGAGAAGATGGGATAACAGGACAACACATTATAAAACATTTGGCTGCTTACAGTACACACTGCATATCAATCATGTCAAACCTATTCTAGTGTGCAGAGTGGGTTGAACATTAGATTGGCAATTTACAGTAAAAGTCTTCTTGACAGGATGAGCTGTTCAGTAACTGAGGACTGCATCAGAAATTTGATTTGGTCACATCATAAGGATGCCCATCCAGAGTTGTATTGTAAACCATTGTAAACCATTGGACCATCTCATGATTGATGCCAATCTCTGGGTGTATTGGGAACATATTGGGATGTCCCAGGAGTGCTGGAGACCATTGCTGGCTTGACCAGCTCAGCCTGTTGCCTCTGCAAACCTCACCTTCTTGATCATGCCCAGCATCACCAGGTTTTTGGCATTTCGAATGAAAGTGCTTCTTAACATGCAGACTGATTCTGAGTTGAATACCTGGTGATTTACAGATAAGAAGGATTAAATACAGTCTGTGTCTCCAGCTGTGGGGTAAATGGATCAATGTGTTTCTGTTTAGTCTGTTTTCATTAAAAACTGGCTCAGTCTTTTCCTTTGTTCAGTCAAACATGTTTCATGACAGGACATCTGAAAATTGATACATAATTTCTTTTCCAATAAGTATCGTGCTGGGTGGGCGGCCACATTCTTTAGGTCTCCATTATGTTTAAATAATGTCTGCAATAACTATCAATACACTTGAAAAGTGCTTTAAACAAGTAGAAGGCGGTGCACTTCCTGTTTCAGCTGAGCTGATGAGAGCTGATCCAGTAACTATATTCTTCATCGTCTGAGAAACCTCTGCTACATCTCAACACCTTACAGGTCAAATCACAAATGACAACATCTAAATTGTTAGAAGTGCTGTGGGACTCCAAGTCCAAAGTTCACTACAGTGTGGGCGTGCACACACACACACACACACACACACACACACACACACACACACACACACACACACACACACACAATAAGTGAATGGTCACTTTCCCTCTGGTTACACAGAGAGTCCAATAACGTTCAATGCACCAATAAAGAGAGGAAGAGTGTGCAAAATCAGGAATTTGTGTGGCCAACTTTGATATAACAGCCCAAAAATGACTTCTAAACAACAACCACATTTCAGTCGTTTCATCTGACAATTTCATCCCCCCAGAAGCAAGTTTGAGCCAGATCTTGATTTTTTTTTTTTACTGTTTCATGTTATTGGCACAGCATCTTTGATTAAAAGCTTGGAAAATAACATTATGTTCCGTAAAGCTTTTTATGGCACAAAATGGACATAAAAAATATGAGATGTAAATCTGATAATGCGCAGAACAATAAATGAATAATCTAAGACAAAGATTTAGTGTCTTTATGTTGATTATAAAAGTGTCAAAACAGCAAAGCAGGTAAAGGTTTAATAAAAAAAAGTGTTGCAAACTATTCATGAAAGGTTTATGTGTGGAGCTGTAATGTTCTTTTAAACATCTATTTCTCTGTTTTTAAAATAAAAAAATACAATTGGAATATTCATTGATTATTAATAAACTTATTATTAAACTTAATGTTTTTATAAACTTATAAAACAAATCTTGGCTCAGTGTTTCAGTGTGGTTTGAGTTGTTGGGTTGTTGTGATTGCCACCGTCTGAACTTCTCAGCCCTCTGTGATCGCCCCGACCAGATCTCCCTCGGGAGAGGGACTCTCCGACTCTGCTGCTACTGCACCAGTGAGCAGACAGACACTCAGGAGCTTCAGAAAGCCACACTCTGTCAGATCTACTGATCGATGGAGGGCAATGATGAAAGCTGCAGAAGTTCACTGTTCAGACAAAAATAGTAACAGTGGCCCTGAATTTTCACTGAGCATCTGGCCTGTAGTGGCTGTAAAGGAGCCATGGAAACAGGGTGAGAGGTTCAGAACCTCTGCCAGGGCAGGCTCTTCTGGAAAATGACCAACTCTGTAACACAGTCATTATGTGCAGCTTATCATTGATAGGAACAGCAGTCCAACGAATTCTGTCCAACGCTGCACTGACCCTTCGGCCCCGACAGGGCCTGCGAGCAGGACATCTTATTCTAAAACACTGAAGAAAAAAAAACAGCTCTTCTTAAGTCTGATGATGTCTACAGAGATGAAAGATATTCATGATCACAGAACTGCGGGAACCAATAAGTCCACTTTGCATGACGATACACAGTCCTGTTTTGTATTTACAAGGCATCGCTCACACACACACACACACACACACTGGCAATCCTGAAAGACATTCTGCCACAGAATGTCTTGCATTTTTCTGCATGTGTGTGGGACGCAGCATTAACTGCATTTGTGTAAACAGAACCAAGGCCAAACACAGAGAGCCACCCAGATCAAGGATGTTGGGTCAGAGCGTGGGTGCAGAAGAAGAGAATGCACAACCGATTATTCATATCCCTCTAGCTTGGAAATATGACCGGCGCAAGGAGCTCACACTTCTATATAATCCTGAATACTCATATATTGTCTAAATAAAATCGGCAAATGCTAATACACACAAATATGTTGCCGTCTAGTTCAATGTGCATGCTGCCGGTTGAGGAGCGAGGCAAGATTGTGAAGAAGGCCTTACACTCCAGAATGGACAGAGAAGTGGCCAGCAGTGAGTCTTATAGCAGCAGCCTTCCCACAGGAACATTCGCTTATGGTCACACCCCGGGAGTCGCCCAAACTTTCCACTGAAAACACACAGGCAGTCCAAGAGTGTATTTCTCAACGCACTCTTTTCTGCCATATACAGGCAAGAACTAAGCAATGTAATCCATACTTCATTTTTAGGATAGCAGTAAACTAATCAATTGGCTGTTTTCATTATTTTGTCGCGTATGACATTTTGTAAACAAATGTTGCAGCCACTTCGTTTCCATAAGCAAACATCAAAAAAATATTACAGATTTATTATCATTTTAAAAAACACACACACTGACCCTCCATCAGACCCTCTTGTTCATGAAATCTGGATAGATCTTTTAAACATAGATTTGAGAAGACTATCAAAATAATCCTTAGCAGCAAACCTAACAAGTACAAGTTTAACTTCTTATTAAAGTCAGTTTTTAGAAGGTTTTTC
Source organism: Denticeps clupeoides (assembly GCF_900700375.1). Taxonomy (NCBI): domain Eukaryota; kingdom Metazoa; phylum Chordata; class Actinopteri; order Clupeiformes; family Denticipitidae; genus Denticeps; species Denticeps clupeoides. Next base: position 30,519,920 of record NC_041707.1, read on the forward strand.
TGTCCAGGCTGAAGAAGTGTGGCGAGCAACATAAAAAGAGTGCAAAATTTGCCATGCCAGCTAAACTTCCCTGGAAGCAGAAACAGGTGTCTGGGAAAGATCCCCCTGGAGCGAAGGAGGAGAGGAAATGATCTTCAGACGCCGTGCACAAGGTGCTAGGCCAGAGGGTTTTACTGCTGGACGATGGGGAATGCTAATTCTGCTCCACCCTTTCAACCCAAGGTGCCCCCTACACCCCCAGCTACATCCACACTCCCTTCTGGCAGAGGAGAGGCGGGACGCTGTCCCACTTTCCAACTGGAGATCAGTGGCCACATGAAAACCGGAAGGAACGTGAATAAGATGCAGCATAAGCATTCACAGATAAATTCCTCAGGAAATGTAACACATGCTAAGTACAAAAAAAAAAAAAAGATAAAAAAAAAAGTCATACGCTGAGCTGAGCAAGTGAACAAATTAAGGAAATGGAATTACACCCAACCAACCCCGAACGTTTTAAGGTGACCTTAAGCACGGTTTTGCGGTTGAACGTGAGCACAGAGCATCAACACTCTGGTACTGCCGATATGCTATTTCAGAGAAAATAAATATTGAAATGTGCGCAGGAAGTTCCATCTAATCGCAGCATGTTTTGTTAATTACGTCTGTCAACTCACCATTAATTACGAGTGTAATGTAAGACAGCGAATGAGTGTAGCTTTTCATTTGTAGCCAAAGGCCAGTGCACAATAGTGCAAAGCCTCAAGTTGAAAAGAAAAAAAAAATTAGTACCACCTGGCCTTTTCAAAGAAAGCCAAAATTTATATATATAATTTTCTTGAACCAAACCTTACTACAGAAAAAAAAAAATAGGCCAAATGTCGGACCGCGGTAAATGCGAGTCTTCTGCAGCATGACCACAACAAAGCATGATGACCAAATCGAACATTCTGTCCCAAAGAGTAATTAACGGAGTGGTGGTAATTAAGAACATGCTCAAGGGTGAAATCGAGGGTAGAACAGTCTCGGCCTTGCAGGAGACAGAGAGAGGATGGGAAAGAGAAGGAGGGAGAGAGAGCAACGACTCCAAAGAGTAATATTCTGAGTACAGTTATACGGAGAGAGATCTTTGGCAGGGATTCGGCGGCAGTCACAACATCAATCATCCCCCTCCCAGGACAGTCAAGGAAAACATAACACATTTCAGGGAAAAATGAGGGGGGGGGGGGTGTGCAGTTGTAGCCGAAGCTCAGTCAGAGCTCTTCGCAGGATAATTGGTCTGTCTGAGGTGTGGTGTTAATTACCCAGACCACTTATTTCCACTGGGACAAGGCAGACGAACACCCTCAGAGATCCTATATAAAAAAAAAAAAAAAAAAAAAAAAGCTGCAGAAGTGAAATATGCTCACGTCTTGCTGGCCCTGACTGCCCCCTTTTCCTGGCTTCTTCAACTGTTTGTTTCAGGAAAAAAAATCTTAACCCTTTATAAACTGAAAAAAGTAAAGTGATTCTCGTTGTGTAGACTGCAAGCACAGCACACGGTGACACAATGAAACGTGTCCTCTGCATTTAACCAATCACCCTTGGTGAGCAGTGGGCAGCCATGAAAGGCGCCAAGGGAGCAGCTTGTGGGGACAGCGCTTTGCTCAGTGGCACCACCTTTTCGCTTCGATTTTCGAACCAACAGCCTTCCGTTTATGGGTCCATTTCCTTACCCGCTAGGTAACCCTGTTACTGTTACACGGTAGACTCATTTCAGCCACTCTATTGATTGGGTAATTCGAAAATGAATTCCAAAAACCTGTAATACTGTGTCACATCTGAAGCACCAGGCTCACATGCATTAAATCTTTAATGACAGAATAAAACAAAAGTGCAATGGCCAAAACATGACTCAGGCAAAACTGAAAGGAAATAGTACCGACATACATACAGGACTATGCACACAAGAAACAAGTAACAAAAGTATGGTAAGGCATTGGTGTTTATAAAGGCAGCTAATTACAATGAAAATTAAAGTTAATGAGGTTAATTAAGCAGACATAAGAAGGACAGAATGCCAAGATATTTAGTCATTTTTGTATTTTTCTTCTTCTTTGCATTGGCACCACACACAACTAGAACTCTATTAAAGAATATTCTTTTCAGAGCTTATTTTGATGAACCCAAATCTGAGGAAATAATGCAATACATGCATCCTGCATGCATTTTTCTAATGTGTTTTCAAATGATACACTTTCAATAACTGCAATAAAAGAATTTGTCCACAGTTCCATATTTTTCACAGTTCTTCATATAAAATGCACTGTTGCCACTGGTCATATATTACATTATATTATTAAATTATATACGACTTGCCTGTCCTAATAAAGTAAAGTAATAAAGTGTAGTTATTGTCACATGTGATACACCGCAGCACAGCACACAGTGCACACAGTGAAATTTGTCCTCTGCATTTAACCCATCACCCTGAGTGAGCAGTGGGCAGCCATGACAGGCACCCGGGGAGCAGTGTGGGGATGGTGCTTTGCTCAGTGGCACCTCAGTGGCACCTTGGCAGATCGGGATTCGAACCAGCAACCTTCTGATTACGGGGGCGCTTCCTTAACCGCTAGGCCACCACTGCCCCGCTAGGCCACCACTGCCCTGTAGGCACCACTGAAATTGCTGTTTTAGATACTTTATTGATTGAGAAAAATGTAAGTGACTAGTGTCACAAAAGTGCAGTGTATGTTGTGCAAATAGAAAGCTTATGGTAAAAACCAGCCAGAAATAGACTCTGATGTGTTTCACAATATTACATGATTTTATAATCAGATGATTTTACCACTGCAACATTTTCATTTTCATTCATAACCCATAGCTATATGTCGCCTTAGCTCCTTGATATACTTTAAATAAGGATTAGTAAGAGAAGTTAGGGCCTCACCAACACAGTCCGTGCTGAGCAGGCTGACAACGGCCGGGATGGTACAGCGGTCAACGCCCCGAAGTGCCAAGCGAGCTACACATGTTATTACACTCTCTGGTAGCAAACACAGCAGAAAGATGGGCAAGTACAATACATAACGTAGATGACACAGCACTGGGGTCAAGACCTTCCCCTGCGGCGTGGCTGCCATGCGCTCAATGGTGGGGAAGAGTAGCAGTGATTTCAACACCTACAGAGAAACACAGGAGAAGGAAAGAAGGAGTTGCGTTAGCATTCAGAGTGCACACTTACAACAGTGAAATCCAATGTAGGCTGCATATACCAGACAATTAAAAAAAAGGGTAAAATGAGGAACCAGTGTTGGTGACCCCTGATCTAAGGATTTAGCATATTCAGAACAAACATTTGGCTATTAAACTGCCTCCACCTTGTGCTTCTAGAAACAGCAAAGCTCTTTAGAATATGATTGGATTGAGGGGGTGTTGCTATCATTCAGCATCATTTATTTTCTACTCTGAGGCTCCACTAGTGAAAGCCTGTCAGATCTGCCCTACCTGCTGTTCTAGACAGAGAGTCCCAGAGAGAGGAAACACCTGCCCCAATCTGGCAAGCAGGCAGAACACCGCTACGAACTCTCGGAGTTAGCAGCAGACAGGGAGAGAGCGACAGACAGGGAAAAAGAAAATGTTGCGTCTGCTTTTGCAATTTTGTTGCGGACTGTGCCAAATATATTTCAATGAAACAAAACAGCAGAATATCTCAATTTCCCTTGGGTCAAATATAGAATATCCAAACTCCTGCTCCGTCACATATGCCAAACATAAACCATTTATAATCTAAATACGGCTGCTGTTATCATTTTCATTATTATTATTGAACAGTCCAAGAAGCGCAGACTGGGGATCTTCCGTATGCAGAATTGACTGCTTAGAGGGCTACTAGGCAGCAGAGAGTCATCTCTACGGCTCAGAGTCACACATGGGATGGCTCCTTAAGCAATGTCAGTTCATCGTGGGAAATTCTTTTTAGCTGCTGTAAAAATGGGTGAAAAGGATTGATGTCAGAGCTTCTTCAGGGACTCAGATGTTCTGGTGTTCGGTGTGTTCTGCTTTCTGGCTTAATGAACTGACCAAGGCCCTCTAGTGGGCTTTAAGCCAGCATGTTTACAACAGGCACTCTTAGAAATTACCTGGGAAACTCAACTTAGCACTTCAGAAAGAATACCGGCCTAGTCTGGAATACAACAGCTGTTCCTCTTCTACTTTCTTCAAGACCTCTGACCTGTTCACATCCATTGATACGTGTCTATCCTCACATGTGAAATTGTGTGTTAAAAGTCCAGCTGCCTTTCCCTCCTTTTCGGTTGTAAAAGGAGGAAAACATACATACGGGGCTGAGAATGCGAGTGGAAAAGTCTTACTGTTCTGGGTGGAGGCTATGACGTAATAAGACTTATACAATCAGGCCAGACTCATGCTGCTTTCCGGGGCTGAGCCTTACCTGACTGAAGCACGGTGAAAAGTGAGAGAGAGAAAATGCAACAGAGAACAGTGGATGAGAGGTAATAAGACAAGTGAGGGAGGCAGGGTCAAGATCAGAAAAAAAGGGGCCAAAAGGGACAAAAAAAACTCCAGGAAATAAGGAACGAGAGGGAGAAAGTGAGGGAAAAGGAGGGTGGATTTGTGTGCTTGTGTGAGAAACTCAGGTGATGTTTGATGTGTGGAGCTGCTGGGTTTGATAAGAAGCAGCTCCTGGCGCAGGAGCACAGAAGAATGTAGAGAGGAATGTGGAGAAACACACAACATACATCCATGCATAATATACAAAAAACACACTATTCATACATAATATTTTATGGTCTATAATATTTTATGGTCCTAAATACATTACGTTTTGTTGAACCAGATTATTCACTGTCAAATTTCTCTCAATTTTATGGACACCACACACATAATAACGCATACACAGACTTATTTATACAAATATGCACACAAATGTGTGCTGTTCAATACATTTACTGAGCAGCATAAGCAAAGACACACACACACACACACACACACAAACTGAAGAACAACTGAAATGACCACCTGTCTCCCACTATACACATCAGCTAGCCACACACATAACCAGACACGCAAAGAGACACACATCTAAACAAGCAGCTGTCAACACCATCCCTCCCGTACCGCACACATTTAACTAATTCTTTAGAGCACGTGAACACACACACACGCTCCACTCTCTTGTGTTATGCTCAGGCAAACAGCGGGCTGAGGCCACAGCAGCTGCCTGCCGACCACTGACAGAAGATGGGGAGAGCAGCAGCCGGGATGTCAGGGGAAGATTCCTCTGAACCCGGGCGATAGTAGAGGAATGTTAATGACCTGCAGATTCACAGGAGGGTTACACGCAGTCCCGTGGCTGAGGCAGAGATCATATTTGGCCTCTTTACCTAACAATGAATGAACCATATGGATCTCCCTACCACTGCATATTCTTACAAGGCTCATACCAATGCAAAAGTAATCAGGTTGGCCAAGAAGTGTGAAAAATATGTAGGAACAAAAGATCTGGAAAATCTTTAAATTTACGACATATAAACACAAACTCGGGAAATGTTAGGATGCTCTTTAAATAATAAATGATAAATAAAAATGAAAAACTTCCAAATCACATGAGCCAATATTTTATTCACAGTTGAACAAATAACGTAACAAAAGTCAAATTGCAATGTCAAAGTCTCAGCAAATCTCAACATAGTTGAGTGCATAACATCATCAAAAGATGTAGATAAACGGGAGAGACCACTCTCCAAATTGTTGGTAATCACGAATGCCATGTCCTCCGAGCTAAAGAGGAGAAAGACCTTCCAGGGTGTTTTTAGCGTTTAGTTCAAAAGCAAGCATCTCTGAGGGTATGGAGGTGCATAAGTGCATATGATATGAGCAGCTTGCATGTTTTGGAAGGAACTATGAATGTTAAAAGACATATAAAGGTTTTAGAAAAACATGATAATACAAATACACATACTGCAGTAATTACAACAGCATGAATTGGTCTCCATGCAGTCCAGAAAACATTTGGTGCATAAATAAATAAAAATATGTCAAAGACAATATACAGCCTCAAGTCTTTTTGAATATGATGCTATAGAGCTTGGTACACCTATCCTTGGCCAGTTTTTTCCCTTCCCCTTTGCAACACCTCTCAAGCTCCATCAGGTTGGGTGAGAAGCGTTGGTGCACAGCCATTTGAAGATCTCTCCAGAGATGTTCAATCAGATTCAAGACTGGGCTCATGTTAAGCCACTCAAGGACTTTAACAGAATTGTCCTGAAGCCACTCCTTTGATATCTTGGCTGTGTGCTTAGGGTTGTAGTGCCGCTGAAAAATGACCCGTCACCCCAGTTAGAGTTCAAGAGCAGGTTTTCATGCAGGATGTCTCTGTACGTTGCTGCAGTCATCTTTCCCTCTATCCTGGCTAGTCTCCCAGTTTCTGCAGCTGAAAAACATCCCCACAGCATGATGCTGCCACCACCATGCTTCACTGTAGGGATGGTATTGACATGGTGATGAGTGGTGCCTGTTTTTCTCCAAATGCCTGGCATTCACTCTAAAAAGTTCAATCTTTGTCTCTTCAGCCCAGAGAATTTGTTTCTCATGGTCTGAGAGTCCACATCAGGAGCCTTTTGGCTCCCTGACTCCCTGACTAAGACCCTTCTTCCTCTGATCGCTCAGTTTAGCTCTAGAAAGACTCCTGGTGGTTTCGAACTTCCATGCTTGGTTTGTGATCTGACATGAACTGTCAACTGTGGGACCATAGGTGTGTGCCTTTAACAAGTCATGTCCAATCAACTTTTTTTCCCCAATTAAGCTACAGAAACATTCAAGTCTGTGTAATGTCAATTTAAAAAATTTTAATACATTTGACACAACCCCAAGTTTTTTTCACATTGTCATTATGGGGTGTTGTGTGTAGATTTCTGAGGAAAAAAAAAATTAATCCATTTTGGAATAAGGCTGTAACATAAACCAATTAATAAAAAGTGATGCGAATATTTTTGGGATGCACTGTAGCTGCTCTGGAGAACGATATACAAACACAATGACAAACCCTTTTTTTGTGGAAGACAGGGGAAATCCAGGGTCCCATCTCGCAGTCTTCCAGACAAAATTTTGGCCTTGCTGAATGTGGTTTTATGTGTTGGGTCTGTTCTATGTTAATGAAAAAAAGTTGTTAAGTGTTGCCATTTCAGCACAGTATCACAGAGGGTGCAGCTGAAAATGGTTATAATCATCCTTAAAAATATAAAATATCACTGTTGAAACTGAAAGCAGCTAAGAGATGCCATTCAACACAGCACCACCCCCCATCCCAAATTATTCTGAAATCATTTAATACCAATAACAGGGGGTGGGGTGGGGATCAGTGGATGAATAATTGGAGTGTGTGAAGTCATATTTGTTATTTTTACTCCAGCCACAGATTTCCCATTGACCTGGAGATTCTGGAAGGTTCATGAGGTTGATTTTTTTTGTGTCTGCTACATTGTAATGTTTATGCAAACGTTTGGCAAGAACAGCACACATAATTTTTTATGATATGAAGGAATTATGAAATATAGCCAATCACAGGCCTCACCCACACCTCCCTAACCTTCACTCCCTGAACACAGGCCCGCCCAGGGAGAAATGAGTTACACGCACATGCACACATAACTGCACATTACATTACATTACATTAACACCATGAGCACACAACCACACCAACAAAAACATCCACCAAGATACCCAAATGCAGGTGCAGAGACAGATCCATGCTGTACACAAATGAAGGACCCCCCCCCCCACACACACACACACACACACACACACACACACACACACACACACACACATGCACACTCACACACCCATTACAGGAATTTGCTGGATGTGGTCTTCTCACAGTGAAGAACGACAGACCTAATGAAAGCTGCAGGAACATCTGAGAATGTCCACTCTCCTTCCTCATCTTATGGAAGGTTTCCATATACACATCAACACTCCAAATGTTCCCACAGAAACGGATAGTTTTGTCATTCCTACCACATGCTTGTATGGAACATAATCAGAGAGAAACAAGTGGGAGCACGCACAGTTCTTATGCTTTTAACAATGAGTTGATTCAGAATTGCTAATAAAATAAAATTCACTGTTCTAGTATTATACAAATGTATGATATATTATTTGTTACAACAGAACAGCCTTTTCACTGGTGACAGAAACACAGTTTTAAATATGCAAGATAGTGTATTTGCTTCAATGAATTAGCATGTTTGGTAGTGTCTACCTGAGTGCAAAGTATGGGGAGGAGGACATGCAAATAGATAATATACCACACAGTGATATTTGCAAAGCCTACTGACTAGCATAACCTAGGCCTGCTCTGCTGTCTCTGCTGCTACTGGTAGCAACTTGGGAGTTGGAATACCTCGAGATGAAACGGAAGAAGCCCCGGTGTTAACACAATCTTGCTTTTACAGGAATAAACTGTTAGGGGCAGGGTCATGCCAGTGATGACTTATGCCCCCTCAAAAATGGTTAACACACATTTCCGGCAACCATTGTAGGGGCACACATTATCACTGTCTTGTTTAGACTGTTGTTTAAGAAGGCCTGACTGTTACCGTACCTTGGTTAAGAAACCTGATTCCACATTTTGCATGCATTATAGAATAGTGAATAGTGAGACTAAACCAGATTCATTCCTCTACCCCATTTTGTGTCCATCAGTCATCCTCTCTCATGGACTAATCTCAGGTTAAACAGGAAGAAGGTGAATTATCATAATCATAAAATGTGTGTGTTATCTTAAAGGTGTCAAGGTTGTTATCTCCCATCCCTCGACGGTCCAAAAAGTTAAATGTCTCTTCAGCAGGAAACTATTCAGCTGTATGAAGCCTTCAATCACCTCATTATTTAGGCATGAGGTGCTTTAAAATGACAAATGGCAAAATCCTTAAGATGGCAAATGTATTTGCTATCACTTGTCAATTGTAAAGAAAATTACAGACAAATTACAGTATTACATACTGGCATTATACTTAAGTGTGTGCTCACAAAGAACTGCCTGCTCCTGTGCCAGGAATCTGCTTTGGTAAATCCCATTAAGATGGTTTCCATCAGTTTCACAAATGCAGAGTATGCAGTACAATTAATTGTCCTGATATTCACAGCACGGGATTCAGAAATCAGTTTTTGTGTTGTGTTTACCTTTCATACGATACTGTAATGTCATTCAACATCTTTGTTGGAGTTAATCTAATGGGATTTCAGTCTTTTCTTTTGTTGGCAAACAGATTCTTTCTGGACATTTTGATTCTGCAATTTTTGTCTTTTTTTTTTAGCATCATGCAAACCCATCTTCAAGTATAATCAGTATCATTAATTATCATCAGTACAGTAATTAAATTCAAACTAATGGAATAGCTGTCATATATGACCTTACATTCTTTACTTTACTTTACTTCACTTTACTTAGCAGACGCTTTTATCCAAAGCGACTTACGAGTGGAAGACACCAGCAATTCTCGTTTGGTTTCTATAGATTTTGAGTTTATAAAACTAAGAGCCCTGATAAGGCCTAATTTGTCAGAAAAAGAACATGCTTGGAAATTCTCGTGCTAGACGAGAAAAATTTATATATGTGTGTGTGTGTGTGTGTGTGTGTGTGTGTGTGTGCGCAGTGCGTGTGCATGTCTGTGTGTTACACTCGTATGAAATACTTTTTGAACAAGTGGGCTTTCAACTGCTTCTTAAAGGTGGTGGTAGTCTCAGCTAGTCGAATGGAGCAGGGCAAGTTGTTCCACCAGCCAGGGACAACAAAGGAGAAGAACATTCTTCTAAATGTATGCCTTCAGCATGGAGATATAAATGACATCTTCATTTTTTACATGCATTGCATGGCTCTACCTCAATATGTAAGCAAAGCACTTGATAGCCACCGCAGTTCTAGAAACTTACAGAACGTACAGCTTAATTACAAACACCCTCTGAGGGTGCTGGGCCCAGGTCTATTCTTTATCGTTTTGTATTTCTCACCAGTGACAGAGCCGTTATACATTATAAGTGATTCTCTGCTGCCAAAATCCACTCTCACAGCATAAAGATATAGAATTCAAGCAGAACTCTGCCAAGAATCCCATAAGGGTGCTGTTCTTTGGCACAAGTTTTCATTGCTCAATACTTTAATCAGTGAAAACATTTCTTTTACACCTGGCTTTTCTAAAACATTGTAAGATTCATACAGTAGACAAAGAGAACCTGATTAAAAATAAAATATCATGCATGGCCATGGATTTTTTGAGGACATTGATCCAGTGTTACATATTTGTACATATCTTTTGAGACCCCCTTAAGCAGCAATAACTTTCTAATTCCTTCAATGACATCAGGCTGTCCTGGCCCCTGTGCAACAAAACAGTCCTAAACCAAGACACCCCCACTAGAGTTCACAGATGGGATGTGCTCGAATGCACTGGTTTCTTTTCTCATAACAGAACCCTTCCTATTTCAAATATAACATTCCAATTTGTTCTTATGCATCCACAAAACATTTTTCAACAGCCTTCTATTGTAACAACAACAGCAAACTGCAGATGGGCAGCAATGTTCTTTTAGAACAGCAGTGGGTTTCATAGAAAATCTTTTGAGGGGGAATGATGTCAAAACCTCCAGTGGGGAACTTGAGTCAGCTTGTGTCAAACTCCAACAGGGTCTACACCAACTCCATAATAATGCACAGACCCAGATCTAAACAAAGTCTACAGCCTTAGCCGCAGAATCTTGAGTTTTGTTGGCGCGCTAAACTGCCCCAGGCTTGCTCGGCATGTGTCCTTTTCGTGTTGAACTCCTCTTTTCCCTGTCTGTGAGCGTGCTAAGACCCAGTGCCACCGGTTCTCGACGCACTGCCGGTACCATCACTCCAACACAAATATCTTGAGCCCAGCAGAACAGGAGTTTCTGATTATCACACATCATATGTCACAGAGTGTAATCGCTGTGTTTGCTCCTTGGCAGCCTGTAATCTTGAGTGAGAAAGGAGAACTTTTTCTTCTTATTTTTATTTTAATGTCCAATGTGAGATGTGGCATATCTGCATGAACCTCAACTGTGTGAGGGCATTGGATTAAATGAGAAAACAGCTTCAATTTTGACAGACCTTCATATATGTAAATAGGTCTCTCTGCCTAATATGGAACCATAATTCTGTAATCCATGATTTCCTGACTAGGCTGCAGTATGAAAATGAGGTGTCACCGAATACAGATGAGAATGGCTATAAAAACATCTTATTGCCTGAAAATGACAAACTTATGTGGAGGACCCAAATATACTGCCCCACCCTCAGTAAAACCTTGCGGTTACCAAGTGTGCCATGCATCGATCAGATGCCACCTTAATGCTAACAGATAAAATAAAGATATGCTATAGAAAACCTTAATGACTTGAATTCAGAAAAAAATGTTATTGCAACTTTGACTAGAATAAGAAAAAGCTTTTGGGGATATATAGGGTGCAGTGTGTTGGAAGGGCCTAGTCTGTACTACCCCACAAAGTAGAAATGCTGGCACCGAAACTAATAAATGATCAATTTATTATCTAGTTATAATTAGCTGTGTCTTAGCAATTATAATTTTAGTGAGATATATTAGTTTTATTATAGGTCTCGGTAGACATGTAGTTTCTACAATGTCTGTGGCCTCACACAGTTCAAAAATGTATGTGAATTTACATCAAAAGTATCAAATAAACAATTTTCACCGAGATAATCTAGGCTAATGTTTTTGGCTCAGAAATTGGGCTTTTAGAAGGGTATAAAGAGTATATGAATCTGAAACGAAACCAGTTTTACAAACTGTATTTAAAAAAATCTTTATGTCACAGTGTGTTTGTCAGAGGGCTTGTAAAACCTGACAGTATTATAGATGCATGAACTGGCCTATGTACTGATTTTAACCTTTATTTCATGCAGAGCCAGCAAAAAAAGTTTTTTGCCCATAAAGGAAACGGAAAGGAAAAAAATGAAAATAAAAATGATGTAAAGCTCATATTTGTGACAAGAAAGCCCTAAGGAGAAAAAATACCTTCTTTTTTTATGTTATTTAATCTCTTGACCTTCTACACAGCGAGTACTGGGAAAAGATGAGGTGGTCAGTCCCGCCCAGCTCTGTTTTCTCCTGGTACATTTAAACATGCTGAGACCACGTTTTCACTGCTCCTCTAAATGAGCCGTACTGCTACATTCATAAAGGGCTTCTGCTGACAAACCCCAGGGGCGGGGCATGTTTTTATGATGGTGAGGTACTAGGAGTCACTAGCGAAGTGTGCACACTGCCCACAGAGAAGGTACTTTTGATGTGGAAATGGAGTGCCACTAGACAGGTAAAGCTAAAGCAGAGCAGAATCAAGACTTAAAAAAAAATGATAAAAGATTAATAATAACAATTAAGTCAACTAAAGTTTCCACTGGAACAAAATGACATGTTAATCAAAATGAAATTGAAATGTGGGATACACTCAAGTTTGTACAGTACGATGAGAAATAATTATATTATTAAAAATGTTGCCTAAACTGGCTCAGATATTTCCATTTGAGTTGGAATAGTAGTGTATGATATGTATTTCTAGCACAGCCCCTGTCAGGATAATTCCTTTAATCCATTGCCTGACCAGTCACAGGACAAGTGAAATTCGGAAAGGAGAGTGACGTCTGTTTTGAGGCACAATTTTCTAACTGGCTTAGATGAATCAAGAAAGTGAAATGCAGGAGGGCTGCCAGTCATTGGACTTTTTCATCTATGTGTGTAAATTCTCAGGATGCCTTACCTTACACTAGAAAAAAAAGCCACACGTTTAGGGCGCTGCACTTAGTGCCATTTTGAAAACAGCACTCTAAAAAGTCATTATGCTGGCATATACTGAACTTCAACCTGAAATTTAGAATATGCCACAGCCATAAATTTCTGTAACTTTTGAAAAAGTACAAAAAATAAGTGAGTGTAAGCCATATAAAGCAAGCCCAGATCTCTATTTTTATAATATGGTGGTAGTGGTAGCCTCCACTAGACAATGACACACTTGACAATGAACCAGACAATCACAAAAAGCACAAAACCCCATATACTACCATTCTGAGCAAGACACTTAACCCTGACTGTCTGCAAGGGGACTGTTTCTGTAACTACTGATTGTAAGTCTCTGTGGATAAGGGCATCTGATAAATGTCATAAATGCAAATGGCCTTTACTGATCTGTCCAGGATAAGTCAGCTTGTGTTATAAAAGAAAGAGATTGTGTTCAGAAACTCCATGGAGGTGTGGAAATGGAAATCTCACCTTGAGCTCAGGATCTCTCTTCATCAACTCCAAAATGATGTAGCAACCAATGGAGTGACCAACCAGCACCAGGTTCACATTTCTTGGCACATGTTCCAGCAAGAAAGCCAGCTTGTGCTCAATCTGCCCATTTAAACCAAACACATCTCCTGACTCCAACACAGATGGATCTATAGAGGAGGGAAAGACAGAAAAGAAAACAGAAAGACATCCATCATATAGAAACATCAGCCTCCATTATCCACCTCCCCCATCGTTTATCCACTCATCCCATCCTGTGCTCTCAGCCCCAGTTACTCATCCACTCGGCAAGGATCTCATACATCCATTCTCTCTATCATCCAAGCCTGTCCACAATCACTCATTCAGTTACATACATCAATTTTTGGTCTCTCCAGGACACTCTTTAGGCTTCACACAGAACATTGTGGTGACTGCCCAGCAGAGGTTCAGAACAACAGAGTAAAATACATCATGTGTGTGCAGATCTCTATAATAGGGGGAAAATGCAGAGCCACAGATGTTTCAAAATGAAGTCAAATTCTGCTTGTTATTAACAAAGTTTTTTTTTTTTTAACAGGTGGAACTGAATTGAAAGGGAGTCCAAAAGGACAAGAGTCAAGTGTTTCAAGTACATTTTACACATATTGAACTGGTTTCATTATTACTCTTTTGGAGATGGATAAAATTACATTTTATTGAAACATTCCGGTAAATCCAACCCCAGAACAATGCCTGGCAGACACAATTAACATTTTCTGACCAGCAGTACACTGTGTTGTTATCTCATAAGGCTGGAACCAAAAAGCACACCGGAGTGCCAAAGAAACAGTGTGGAAGAGAGTAAATCAATTTTCCTCTTTCTTAAGTGTGTGAGGCTTTAATGATTATTACTTTTCTCCCCTATTTTAAACGATTGCTGTCAAAGGGAAAGAAGGGGGGGGGGTTTAAACGTTACACATATGCTTCTGATAACAATCCAATAAGTAGATGAGCTCATTCCATACACACTCATCCTATTTTGTTTTTCAAACTTGTACCCAGTGAGACCGCATCCAAACCATGTCTCGGGTTGAGAAAAGTTAACAAATAGCCCAATACTTTGATTCAAACCATTTGTGTTTAGAGCCACTGAACCATTAATGGAGAAAAATAAGATGCTTGATATGTTTCCCCTTTACATTTACATTAACTTTTAAATAAAAGTTGCTCACTTTCTGTGTATTTGCATTTCTTATGATGTATGTGGACAGCTTTATTGTCCTCTACATCATACAGATTTTACCTTTAATAAGTATGAGACAGACATATTGTAAGAATTTTTTTTAATCCTGCCAATGGGCTTCCTCTTACCCAAAACTTTAACTGACTCCACTGGTCTCCATATAATTTTATTCAATTAATGTCAAACAAAAAAATACATTTCTAAATAATTTTTTAAAGCATTGATTAATTTTTCACAGTAAAATAACTAACTTAACAATTAAATTCAAATAAAATGAATTACATTAGAATTAATGTATAGGCCATACGGTAGCGAAGGGTAAGCAACATGGCATCACACCCCTTTTAGGTTGTGAGTTCAAATCCCAGCTTCGACCTCTCCTCTTGTTGGCATGGGTTTCCTGCGGTTTCTACAGTTTCCTCCTGCCATCCAACAACATGTACACTAGGTGGATTGGTGACTCTAAATTGACCATAGGTGTGAGTGGTGTGTGTGGGCACCAGGGTGGGCTGGTGCCTCACCCTGGGTGAGTCCCTGCCCTGCACACAGTTACATTTACTTTTACAGCATTTATCAGACGCCCTTATCCAGAGCGACTTACATCAGGAGTTAGAGGGACAGTCCCCCTGCAACTTAGGGTTAAGTGTCTTGCTCAGGGACACAATGGTAGTAAGTGGCATTTGAACCTGGGTTTTCTGGTTCATAGGCGAGTGTGTTACGTACTAGGCTACTACCACAGTGTGTTGGATTATGCACTAAACTTGGGCCTTGGTCGTAAGGATTTACATAAATAGATAAAAAAAGAATGCCTGAGGATGCCTTACCA
The DNA here is from genome assembly GCF_900700375.1 of Denticeps clupeoides. NCBI lineage: Eukaryota > Metazoa > Chordata > Actinopteri > Clupeiformes > Denticipitidae > Denticeps > Denticeps clupeoides. Next base: position 30,535,260 of record NC_041707.1, read on the forward strand.
TGTAGAGCTGTGCATAGTGTCAGTTTGAAAACAGGAAACATTCAGAATAAACCATACTAATTAATACCGACAACAAATCTGTGTAGAACGTGCTAGAAACAGCCTGATGGGCTTTCTTTGTCTGACAATCTGTCATCATGCATGTCAACCCTAAATCTGATGGTTATCTACCCCCCACTGTGGCAAATGCAAGCTCCTTGTTTGACTGAAAAGCTCGTAAAATCAACTTTAATTGAAAGAACATTGTTTCGTCATAGTCGGTCATGAACTCCCACCCTGGCCATCACTCTACATTAGTCTAGAGTTTGTGTCGAGTGACTTCAAAGAGACTGATGTTACAGTCTGCACTACCAGCACTCAGTGTGTATAACATGAATATATGCTACATGGAAATTGAATACAACAGTCGATCCCTGCCTGCTGGCCCCTGACCAAGACTTCATCAAGTGTCACAGCCACAGTAGTGGGCAAGGATCTGAAGCCTCATCTGGAAGTAGTGACGTTTTCCTTTTTCTGAGGACTCTTTTAAACTGCAGCCAGGCAGTACTGCGTCACCTCGGAAAAATCACACGTAACCAGTCGCAGTCAAGTTGTTTGTCACTGACTAATGCTTATGCATTAAAAGCAAATGAGGAGCTGTGTGCACAACCTGGCCCTGTGTTCCTGAAGCCCTCACAAGTGCAGTGCCATGGGGTACAGGTGCAGGCACCAGATGACAGTCACTGTCTGAATAAACTCATCAATAATACTTTGGTAAAGCTTTCGTAGGAAGATAGGATTTAGTTTGATCGCAATTAACATAACCCATGGGATAAGGGGTATGTTTCTTTCTTTTTTTTCTAAGATTACTTGCATTAATTGCTAACCGAAGTGCATGGGCTTGCACAGTAGTGTAAGGTCAGTTGTCCTCAGAATTTGCATAAATTGATAATAAACAATGGTTTTCTGCCTATTGAAGAAGAAGAAATATAATTTAAAATGTGAAGAACCCATAAATCTCTTCATTCACAAAGATTTACACCCGTGCCCATCAATACATCACATCTTTCTTTCTGGTAATTTATAACCTCAAACATGTATTTAAACACACATACACATCATTATTTCATTATTTTATCATTCACACTGTTCTAAACTAAAGTGAAATGACATGAACACACATGTACGGCATGATGTAATAATTTAGATCTGGAATAAATGGGGTAAATGCCATTTTAAGATGAATTACAGATGACACGCCAAGCAGTGCTGATTTCTCCAAAGTTATTAATGGAATAATAAAATCAACATACAGTGCAACCATTTAAATGTGTGAATGGGATTTTTTACTCTTCTGCTGAATCTGCTTCCCTACATTCCTGGCTGTTGTGGAAGCAAACCACTACTAAAGGCCATTGTTTTGTTTTTTTTCATTTTGTTGTATTGGCATTAAAACAGAAACTTTTTTGTATTTATTTCTGCTCTGAGATTTAAAACCAGAGAAAATGAGCCTGTATTTTCCACTTAACCACATTTTTATTTCATTTTTTAAAGCAACAAAGATGCATGGATTTGCAGATCTGTAGCTCATTATTATACAGAACTGTGATAAAATACAGTATCTATCTCCCAAAACAGTACAGTAAATGAGGATCAGATGTTTGTGTGAATCCTTTGTTTTCAGGATGTTCCTGTGCATGTAGTTTTCAGAATACCACTTCCCACTCATTTCCAGAAGCTTTTTTTTTTTTAAGGATTATCTTTGTTCAGCAGCCATACTTGTTTATTTAAGTTCACAGATGGGGTACTGTTGGGGTAAAGGCCTTCACACCATTAAAAGCCTAGTCTTTGTAGCCTAAGTGGCCAGGAGAGACCACCCAGCTGAGACATGGGAAAACAGACGCTTTCCTACCATTCCAAAGCCCACCTTTAAAATATAGGACCTAACTATTTTAAAGAGGGCATAGTGGTCATTTAATTCTATATGCCAATTATTGCTGCAACAGCTTTTTGGTAGCTGGTAGCAAAATATCTGCACTGGACACTTCGATATTAAAAACTTTTTTATGGACTGCATGAGGACAGATCAGTGGGTGTGGAGGCCCTGGGACTAAGTCATGTGGAGAAAAAAATAGAAACAAAGTAAGTACAAATCGTGATTAATGGCTCAATAAAGAGCAACATATGGCAAAGACAAATTCTTCAACACAATAATATTCTTTTTGGCAAAGGGAGGGCTAACTGCTGGAGCCTGCTGACAAGCAGCTGAAGTAGCCTCACAAATGGGTGGTAAATATTATGTTTGTTCCATTCTGTGCATATTAATGGAGAACTGTTTATCACCTATGAGTCTCGGATTATTCAATCTATAAAACAGCACTGGCCATCAGCCTTGCATAACAGACAATGTCAGCAGTAAAAAAAAGGCCTGTTTAAGGTCCTGTGGGCAAAATGGAGCCCGGTTTTGGATAAACAGGAAAGCGGCATTTACAATACTTAAAGTCATTATATTAACCCATTTACCCTGAAATTATATGTCCCGCAATCTACCAGTATCCTTATATCCAATCACTCACATTGGGTTGGTGACGGGCCTGGATACTGAATTTGACCCCTAATCATGAGAGTAATTGGGATCAGAGACACATCATAAACCCCTCTCATTAGCATCTATTTCCCACAAGGCCTTGGCAAGTCTCAAGGAAAATTAGAAAAGGGCAAACGATATATTTTGAATGAATGCTTTAGTAGTCTGGACATTAATAGAGGGCAATTTAGCCATATCAAAGAGGAAAAGTGGTGTGTGAGTGGAAGCCTCGCAAACTCGGCCTGACAAAATGAATGAAACAAGGGAGCCCTGGAGGAAGACTTGACCTGGGGAAGGTTATTGACATTGGCATGGGGCAAAATGTTCCCTGTGTTTATATTAACAGATATTTTGAGAGTAATCAAAAGCATCAATCACAAATTGTCCACCGCAGGAACAGTTCCTCTACTGAAAGGCTAGGAGCTTTTTATTTTTTCCTCTCTTTTGTTTATGTTTCCAAAACATAAGGGTTTTCCCCTCTTTCCTCTCACCATCCAATATTTACTGTTAATAAGGACTCCCCATGTTAGGTTGGGGGGTTGCAGAACTACTTTCTCTGTGCCAACGTTTCAGCATGACATTTCCTCAGACGGGGCGGATTTTCGGAGGTTGTCGAGACCTGATGCAGGCTGACCTTGAGTATACTGAGTGCTCTTTGACCAGCCATAAATCAATGGTGAGTATTCAGGACTTGCTGGGAGTAAAAAGGGTCACTAGAGGGGGTTAAGGCAGAAGAATGGTGGAATAGGAGGAAACTGCAACAGCTGTTAATAGGTTTGTCAATGGAACCTTAAAGGTTTCAAAAAAGCTACAGGCTCCACAGGCTGCAATTAGAATCCTATATTAGGGGTTACATATGTCACAATTAATGCATTTTTTTTTTTTAAATAAAAAATGTAAGTTTTAATCATGTGCACCCTTTCATCTATGCAGCCTTGGCAAAGGCTGCATTTGTCGTCATTTCCCTGCACATTGGATGCAGTTTCTAATCATCTCCTCAGTGACTGCATGACATGAGATGAACAGGGCTGTAAGCCACTGTGTTTTCAATTTGCTTCAGCATGTGGTTAGATTCAAGGACAAGACTTGACCAGACCTACAGGCAGATGGAGCATCATGCTGTGGAGAGCGCACATTAAACAAAGATCTCCAGGCAACCTGTGTCTTAAGAAACTTATATTCCTGGTGTTGGGTTCCAACAGCTGTGTACCTTAACACTGTTCCTGCATTCAGGGCAACACTTGGCAGCACAATGCTCATCTTAATCTGATAACATGTTTAAATAATGTTTAATGCAGAATGTATGCAGTTTTATGAGTCAATTGCAAGTATTCCTAAAATGTTCAATTGTTACCAGGCCACTTTCAAAGAGAACAAAAACATCAATTTTCTTCTAAATCTAAAGCCCCTTCAGGGGACAGCAACATGAGAACCAATTTCAGTCATATGGGAGTGATGTCTGCAAACCAACTGGAGAATCATGATGAAGGATGAATCATTATGCCATGCAAGATTGAGGAAGACCTTCTAGTGTGATAATGCCTTGGTTAAGCCTCCTGGTGATGATAATGAAGAAAGTCACTCACATTCTGAACTTGGGGAAAAACATTTTGATTTTTAATCATGTGCACCCTTTCATCTGTTCAGTCTTGGCAAAGGCTGCTGTTTGTCGTCTCCCTGCACATTGAATCTAGATGTAGATTCAACTTCTAATCATCTCCTCAGTGACTGCATGACATGAGATGAACAGGGCGGTAAAAAAAAAATATTATTATTTTTTTACTGTTTTCAATTTGACTATTTCCAGATATTCTCTGCATGTCCATGAATAATTTATGATTTTTATGTTGCATGCAAGGTGCATGGAAGGTGTGTGCCATGTGTTTGATGCTTCTATTTGTAACAATGTTTATATCATCTGTTTTTTTGGCCTCAGACAGTGTTCCAAGAGCTTATGAAGCAATATATCACCCATATATTGTGCGCACTACAGACATAAAAGAACCCCTAACAACAATAAACTGTTAGCAGCCCCCCCAAAGGAATCCGCCCCAAGTGACCTCGGCATTGTTAATGATGACGATCTTTGGGTGGGAGCCAGTTTCAGTCTGATGTGTAATGGCTCATCAATCAACAATATTATAACTAGGGCTTCCAGGTGCCCAACTGCTCCCATGAAAAAAGAGTGAAATGAATATGTTCCACAGAGACCGCAAACCATCTCCATGAAACACTGTTTTTAGAAAAACAAGACATCTGTGTATTCCATGGGTTGGTAATGCCTTTCCAAAATATTTAAAATATTTGCACCACACTGTAAATGAAAATTATGAAACTCAGTGGTGGCAAATTCCCTTTGCTTCATGCCTCCTCTTATCTGTTAGGAGCACCATAATATAACAAAGAAGTGAGATGGCATCAAATTTCAACAATTTACCCTTTCACATTACATATGGAAATTACATGAGCCATAATGATGATTTCATCTCAGACATTTCTACATTATGAATCATTTTAGATTTATGTAGAATATAACTACTACATATTTAAAGGAAAAAGGCAATCAATCATCTAAAGAAAAATTCACCCTGATATTCTGGTTGAGAATCTAAGGCTCCTGAAGCTAAGATGTTTAACAGGAAACATTTCGTTGAGAGAAGAAAAATTTCCCATCCACACCCCTGTTCCTACAATCAGGGCATTTGAAAAGTCAGAGGGTTCAAAGTGTCACTTTACATTGCACAAGGGGTTGATGGTACATTAAATACAGGCCCCCAAACTTCACAGTAAAACACATTTAAATTGATTGATGAATGTACCTTTAATCGGTTGCTGCCGTCTACTGACACCATGGTTACAGTGATAATGTTGCAGGGCTAATGTCACAAAATCGACTGCAGACCTTCAACAGATGACGACCTTCATGTTGAGTTACATTAAATACTTCTATGGCCCCACGGCCATCCACTGAACTGCATTGAATTATGTTACACAGCAAAGAACGTCTATATGAAGATTACATGTAAGCTGCATAGAAGGCTAGCTTTGCCCACAGAACACACTAAAGCTGACAGCCATAAAGAGCAATTGTGTAACTTTTGGACATATACCATTTGAAATTTAGGGCAGGTCTGTTGCTAGTGCAGAGTTAATGTAATAACACTTTTAAACTCAATTTTTATTAAAATACCTGGAAAGGACTTACCTTTGACCATGTCCATTGTGTCTGGAGGCGTACAGTGTCCTGCATGACTCACTGCCCACACTGCACAGCGCCGACCTAAAGATTGGTAGATGGTCTCCATAAATGTCTTGTAGAAACCAACAACACCTGGGTTACCTGCAGATAACAATATAAATAAGTAATAGTTAAAGGTTAAACACACTTTTTATTTTTTGGTATTGTCTCCAAACAGAACTGTACAAGGCATATTATCCCTATGTCACATTTATAGTGGTCACACAAATACCAGCCCTTTTATGAGAGAATGTGAGAATTTGGAGAATTTGGGGTGTACTCACTTTTGTTGGCAGACATAGCCATTAATGGTTGTTCAGTTATTTTGTTATACAAGCTGTGTACTGACTCCTTTACATTGTATCAAAGTGCCAAAAATGTGAGATACTCTATATGTATGTGCAAAAATGTTAGGCAGGCGTGAACCAAGAATGCTTTCAAATTCTAAATAATCATTCAAAATTGATTGTATGTGCCTGAATTTCTAAGCACAGAGGACACCATTAACAGTCAATTGAGATGGAGATTTGTTCAGGATTTACAGTGTTCTCAATGCTGACAAAATACCAGCATCATGCAATTTCCAAATTTATTCTGCAGCAGGACAACAACCCCAAAAATACAACCACCATGTAGAAATGGGAGGGTGTCGATGGTCTTAGAGGTTGATGGAATGAGGCAGCAGAGAGGCTAAATGTAGGGTGAAACTCTACATAAAAAAAGGTTTATTGTTCCCACGGGTGGTCGCAGCCATTGGAGAATATATAAAATCAATGGCATACATCCAGAAAAAGTGTTTACCCACCAATGTGTGCTCCAGAATATATGTGTGTGTTGGGCATAAATGTAGCAGAGTGTGAGCGCCCACCTGTCTACATAAACACGAATCTGCGACACAACAGTCAGACCAACACAGTACACAACTGAATCACAAACACCGCACACACATAGACACAAGTGCTTAAATCCCAGACACTGTACATTTCAGCGGCGGCCTTTAGGTCACGGTGAAGACGCAGCGGCGCTCGTGGCGTCACACACCATCATTAAGAACTAGCTTTAGCATAAAGAAGAACAAGGAGTCAACAAGTCTGTCTAGGACTACATGAAGAGACAGAAGGAATTGAGGAAGCCTACAGTAAGAAAAGATCTGTAGTTAGTTTTCCAGCTTGAGCTCCTTCAAAAATGGTGTGAAACTGTACCTAGAATAACTGAAGCTGTTTTTAAGGTAAAGGGTTATCACACCAAATATGGATATGATTTCACTATGTTCATTCACTGCATTTTATTTGAGCTCGCATCAGGATTCAACAAGCAATTCACTTTTCATTGATGAGCAACAATATTAAAGTCACTGAATGACACTGACACTGATTAACGGGTTCAATGGGATATGTATTGGATGTCTTCGTAATGAAAGCACAGTTGTAGAGATCAGTTTAGATGACGTGTCGCAGAACACAGGTTATCCTAAAGTGTCCAGGGTGAGGTTGGTGCTCCCAGGTGGGAATTTGTGACATAATTTACCCAAGCAGCTTGCTGTGAGCTTTCTCTTTTTGAAGTGCCTTAAAACCTGACAGCCCTGCGCAATGACATCCCAAACTGCTTCACTCTGCCTTTTTTTCCACTTCTTTACCTACCTTGTGTTTCCATTTCACTCATGCTCTCTCACACTCTGTGATTATTCGCCTGACTGGCACAGTGTAAAGCAGCAGATGAAAGTGCCGCAGTGTCCATGTCACTTAGGTGTGGCCGTCACACTTTAGGCCCCTGGCAGGTGCGGAGTCCGAGTGGCCATTAGCTCATGGCAGCGCTGAGTAATGCCAGCAGAGCTGAGGTGGAGAGGTGTGATTTCACACGCGTTGCCCTCAAAGTTGGGCCATTTCACACCACTGATTGGGGCAGATTGAAAGATAAGCCGACAAAAAAAACAACCCAGATAAAACCCTGCCATGGAACATGGGCAACTTTGTGTGGCCAAGAGCCATTCATACATCACAAAAGAATTAATGAAGGCTAAAAGGCCACCTCAAAGTTTAGATCAGAGGATGTGTGCACTCATAATTCTGACACAATTATACTGCCATTGTAATCAGTATTAGGGCATTTTTATTCAATAATTATGTATATTATCTCTAAGTAGAAATTTTTTCTGCAGAGGTAATTGAATACCATTCACTTATTAAATGCCAATTCCCACTGAGAGAAAGTTAGGATATCCTATGCCCCGATATTTAAGATAACCTCCATGAGCCAGTTTCTCCCCATCCTCAACTGTCAGAAGTCTTTCCCCACACTTCAAAGCAGACTTGATTAAGCTGTTTTGTTGTTTGAATTGAGTCTTGCATGCACAGACGATTTCTTATCACCTCAAATGGGTCATTGTGACTTTGCATGGTCCGTCCCTGCTTCAGCTTTGGGCAGGCACCCTGTGATATCATGAAGAATTCATAGTGAAGTCTACGATGATGAGCTGGCCAGATCCCTTTGCAGCAAAACCACCCAAACCATGACACTGCCATCCCCAGTATCCCCAAATGTTGTATATATATATATATATATATATTTTTTTTTTACATAACCAAATAAATCAATTTTTTATGAATCTGTCCAAAAGTCAATCCGGGCACACTTCGTTCTTGCCTAGATGTGTTTTTTGCACACCTCCCAAGATTATCAACTTTGCGAAGTCTGCTCCACATGGCAGATACATGTACCTTTACATTAACTTTATGTCATGTCAGGTCTGCTCTTGGGCGGACCTTGCTGGGACGGCCAGACCTGATTGTGTTGGGAGTTGTTTTAAATGTTCCTCACTTGTAAACAATTTTGCAGACAGTGGATTGCAAAATCTCTTGAGATATTTTTATTTCCCTTTTAAAACCAATCTGAATTTACAATACTCTTTCTGAAGGCCTCATAGATCTCTTTGGATCTCACCATGGTGATACGAATTCAACAATCAAGAGCAAAGCAAACTAAAAATCTGTAGTTTCAACAAGACGCAATGTTGTCATGATTTTCACCTGAATAATTTTTGTTTAAATATTACTGAATGTCAGTGTCCTAGCGTTTTCATCAATGGGAGTTGGTATCTAAGTTAATTTCTTTAAGTGAAATGAATGAAGTTACGTGCAAGTACATTACCTGTCTCTACAGAATTTGAAAGAAGATTTAATATTGATAATGAATGTATTCTGATGATGATTGTTGTTCTGTGGTATTGCCCAAATCAGATTAATTAGCATAATTAACTAATAAAATTGACAAAATTTATCATTAAAGTTATGAGGCTGGTAAGAGGTTCTAAAATAGATATAATTATATCTATTAACTCAAAAGTACCTGGCACATTAATTTAATTCATTTCAACTATTATTGATATAGTGAAAATCAAGTGATATCAGTCCTATGTGTTCATCTGTTCTGAATGAGTTTCATTTGAATGTGAGTAATTAGCTGGACTAATGGAAACAGGTTCGTTTTGGCATGACAGCCATTAAATAATCATTTCAGTGCCCGTACAGCCCAGAGGCCAGGAAGTCTTTTACAACCCCTGTGTCTAATTTACGGCTTATTAAATCTCTCCGTCATGGATCGTGCCTGTGTCCTTTTAGTGGTCTCCCACAGCAAAGATGACAGAGATGGGGTGTGTGTGGTGGGGTGTGTGTGGGTGTCAAACTCCACAGGTGTGATGCAGAGGAGAAACCTTCATCCCCCTTAGTGAATCAAGCTAAAACAACATGCTGTCAATCATAACTTGCCACATGCTGGAGAGATTTATGAAGAGGTCACTGCCTTCTTAACTCAATATTTCAGCTTCTGACAGCCTCGGCAGGTTCACAGTGATAGTTCAGCGTGTTATATTTTTGGGCTTCCAAAAAAAAAAAAAAAGGGGGTGGGGGATATGTGAGATTGAGCAGTCAAAATGGTCCACTTTCAGTTCCAAGAATATATGACAAACGAACTTATTAGCTTATCACCAGCAAATCCACTGGACTCAAAGAGCTACTTTGTAGATGTGTAGGTTTCAGTTCAATTTGCCCCGTTACTTAAAAAAAAAAAAAAAAAAAAGGATTTTTAAGCATGCGCATTAATAAATGTCACCCCTGAACATTCTGCTTCTCAAAAATCTGAACCGCGGCTACTGAAGCCAACACCAATAACCCAAGCACAAGCCACAGAGTTTACCAGACTTATTTAAAAAACGTGAAATAAGCCTCAGAAAGCCTGAGTGAATTTGAAACTGTATCCATTATTTATAAAGTGTCTCCCTCCATTACTGACATGAAATGGCTAAATTGGTTGCAGTGGGGTCAGGAATAAAATGCGTTACATTTTTAAATGTGGTCGTCTGCAGTGTCCCGGTGGCGGTGGCTGGAGTTCCTGTTCGTCTTTTGATGTTTTCATTCAAACATTTGAGAGTCATTTATCAGAAACGAAGTCCGGTTGAATGTGTTGTGCAACACTTTCTTCATGCTCTCCTGGGTGGTGTGCATGTTTTAGGAGGGCAAGTGGCACGAGACGGAAGAGACACAGAGGGTGTGTGAGACAGAACATCCTGGTGGATACGCTGAGGTTTGGCTGTTTGGACCCATCTTTAGCTGCGTGCACAGGCCACGACCCGAGACGCTCCTTCAGATTGGTGGCCTTTGTCTGGCAACAAATGAACCCATTCCTAACAGTCCCAGACATGCTGGAGCTGCTGCCAGACAGACTCCTCTCTCCACTGCAGATTATTGGGGGATCCTCTTCAATCCCCTCCTGTGTGCTGGGAGCAGGCAGCAGAGGAGCCGAAAGCCAAGAGCAGCCCTCTACAGCCATCTCTCAGAGATGAAATACATTTGTATGTTTTTCTTCATGCTGGGCTTTCCAAATCTCTCCCAGATGGCCGCAGACATGCTTTGAGAGATCCACTCTGTGGGGCGCAGTGGCGGTTTCTTTCTTTTTTGCATAATAAAAAATGTTTTTAACAATGGACTGTCACATTTCCTTCCGTGGCCCAAGGCATTACCTGCCGTGCTTGGGTGCAGCGTGATCCAGAACATGGGGGTCGCAGGACCACAGGCTGACTGCGATCCACTGGCAGGGAAGTGAGGTCATCAAAATGAGACACGGATGAACAGTGTTTCGCTCTGTGGTGCTTGTTTCTATTGGCAGCTATCAGATGTGTGTATATGTGCAGAATTACTTAATCAAACATCATTTTTTGTTATTGTTATTTCAGTAATAGTTTCAGTAAAAGTTTAATTAACAACCTGCGTTACCAGTCAAAAAAAAAGAAAAAAAAAAAAGGAGTAAAATAGTGTTCTCTCTTCCATTACTGGGAACCGGCATGTTAAAAGGAAGCATTGCCGGCGCGAGTGAGGCTTGATCTGTCCTCTGGCACGTCCTTCTGAAGAGTTATCACATTCCGCTCTCCCCGGCGCTATAAATTAGGAACTTGTGGGATGAACATTAAGCAGATGCCCAGCGCGGCGCGTGTGAGCCGTGTGTGTGTGCGAGACCCCGCGGCTGCCTGAAGTACCGCAGCTCTGACGTAGTTCTGCAGGTGCAGGGCTCTCAGCACAGTGACACACACACACACACACACACAGACCCACACAAGCCTGCTAACTAACATTCACTAACCCACACCTGCGTGTTTTTTACACTGGATTAAATTGGATCCTTTCTAATCACACTCTACAAATTGAATTATCCTCATGCTAAACAGTAATGTTGTTGAGGATTAAAACTGTACAGACTAAACAATTCACACTGGATAACATTGCTAAAAGGGACAATAAATCACGGGTGGCTGCAATAAATCAGCGGGAGGAAAACACTTTTTTTCCTTTAGCAAGCAGAGAAAAAGCACAACGAATTCAATTAAAACTGAACGTGGACCTAATTCGTCTTTTAATACCCAAACAAGGCAACGTGAATATTGTTAACCACATTTTGCTGGGTCAGTTTCTGATTCATGGATTAAGCTGTGTCCTAGACTAAAAGAGAACCTCGATGAAGTTATACATTCCAAAACGCGTTTAGTCTAGGACTAGGCTCAATCCCACCCGCTGGGCACTATTTTCAAACAGGCATTAAACACAGTGCCCCATGCGTGGGGCTTGTTCACTATGGATTTGAATAGAAACAACAAGCAATAATTTTTAATGATGTTTTTGCATGTGATGTATTGATGGACATGGGTTTAAATCATCCAGAATCAGGGAGCAGCATGCATGAAAGCTGACAATCTTTGGGCTCCTCCCATTTTAATTTTCTGGAGGACAGAAATGACTACACATGGACACAAAATGCTCCTTAGTTATACATCATTATACAGATAACTACCAAATGGTTCTTTCTCGAAGTTCAAAACTAATGCATAAGGCATCAAAAAAATCAACCAAAAATGGTCTACAACAGCTAATTTAAGCGTGTTTACATAGCCACATGCCTTAATATAGCACAGACATAGAGTACAGAAACACACACACTCACACAAACACACAGAAAGAGACATTTGTCTCTTTTGTCTGTCATCTTTGCTCCATCATCTTCGACCACGAGTGAACTCTGTTGCATCCTCAAGCAGATGTGGGGTAACTTTCAAGAACAGTCCACAAAACATTCCACCTGTAATCCCAGAGACAAAGACAATAACCAGTCACCACCTTCCACTATGCGCTCTCCATCCTTCAAACTAAATGAGATGGATGGGACAGAGATGTTAACAAGCGCAAGGCCCTAATAAAAAATGAAAAGAAAATGGCAATATTCACCTCTTAGAGGAACCAGCCTATTTTCAAGACACATCAATACTTGGAGTCCATCTGAGCACAGATGAGAAGTTTGATGAAACCACAATAATAAACTTACCAGCACGTGCATTCATGGTACCACAAGAGCTATGGACCAGCATGACCAACACAAGAAGAAGGGACTGAACTTTCCTCAAAGCAAAGAAACGCGCATACTTTTTATGAAGAAATCAGATTTGGCCTAGGGTTTGTGCAGGATATATAAAGAGAGAGGAAGATTTTTGTTAGGTTGTAATGAGCTATGAAGCACTATGTGATGCTGAGAGCTACTGCAGACAGCTGGCTGGATGGGGGAATGGGGTGGTGGTGAGCAGCAGGTTGTTGTAAAGTGAAACCAGGTGCCTGAGACAGACCTGTCCCACACGGCATCTTTATGCCTTTAATATCAACCCCAACATGCTGCTTCTTCCTCTCGCAAGGCATACTTTATTTACGTACTTACGTACTGTTAATTTATGATGCACATATGCAGCACAACTGTTGTATCGCCACCCAACACCAGCACAAAGTACTGAATTATATCTATTAAAGAATAAGCAAGTAATAAATCTTCTGAACGAGTATCACAAGCAAATTCAGACTAAACCACTCAAAACTCTCTTATTTTTTATATCATCTTCATACAGACTTCATGCAGTCAAGCAAGACTGCTGCCTAGTGGCCACAACTATAATGTCCTCATATCTAGTATATCACTATTACTACATTACTACCTCTCCCATGGCTCCCTCAGACAAAAATAAACTCATATGTATTCCTGTTATAACATGTTAGTTGTCACCAGCACAATTCTACTCATTATGAGATAAGATTTAAGACCATCCATTCACAAGGATGGAAAACAAGAAAAGAAACCTCATCAACATTGTCTTTTCCACTTAGTTCTCAAATGATGGTTTCTGTTCATGTTAACTGGTCAAAAAAAGACAATGTCAATGACAAATGGTTAAAATAGGAGGGTTAGGTCTTCACATTGTAGAAGGTGTGTTGGTGTTAGATTTCATGGACATGGTACCACTTTTGGTAGTGACCACTGTAGGCCATGAACATTCTATAAGAGCTGCAGTTGTCACGACACCAAGGAAGGAGAGGCCCCAGGAGCAGGTGGAAATACAAAAAGGGTTACTAAATTACAAGACTAACAAACCTATAGGGCTCTAAATTGAGAAAACAGATGAGCAAACGAGAAAGGGGAAGGCTCATTCTCACGGTGGCACTCCACACTCGTACCACATCAGAAATTACATAACACATCAACACCAAGCCCCCTGAGTGTCAAACTTTGACTATGACTCCTTAAAAAGCACTGGCGCTGACCGCACCATACTCAAACGCACTCACACACACAGTAGCAATAACAGAACAATAAGACTGGACTAGGAACACTGGTGCAGGCACTCCTTTAAAGGAGGGAAAACAGGTGTAAGGAATCGTGAAGGGGCGGAGCATACACAGTGATATAACTTTATAACTTTTTATGGCCATCAGAATTTAGCCCCTTTTAAAGTGGCTCAAACCCTTGTGCTTGCACTTTACAGGCAAAATGTTGATTGATTGATGTCACTCTCATATTAAAAGTAAGTCAGTTTTCACAATTGACATGGCTCTTGCACGGCTTGAAACCCCCTCACTTGCTGCAAACAAACAGGTTACGGCATCTAGTGCATGTAGAGCTCTCAACTCAACATCCAACCCTCTGGAGAGCCTATCTCTCCTGCTTCATGTTTTGCCTCAGACCTGCCTGCTTCCTTAGCTGTTTAACACCCCTTAGATGTCTCATGTATTCACGATATTGATGGAAGTTAATGTGACAGGACTATAATTGTACGATGTAAATACCCATAATTAAAGAAGTGCTTTGATCCAACAGAAATTCTTTTGCTGACAGTCAGGTGGAAGCCAGAGCAGGGATTGAATTAGAATTTGTTGTTAAGTCATTTTGTGGTGAAATAAATCATTTATTATTAACTATTCATTTATATTTAATGCAAACAACATTCAATAAGACATCATTGTTTAATATTAAAACACAGTATATTACACTGGTATATTATGCATTTATAAAAATATAGTTAATATAGTAAAGCAAAGATAAAGTGCAGGTGTAACTATTGAGGTTATTAAAACAATCAAGTTTTTGGATTTCTATGAGGCATTCTGAAAATTAAAAAAAAAATGGTTTTAATGTTATAATTTGTCAAAATTATGGAAGGCCTTCCGATTTAACTGCCACTGTTGAAAACTAAATTCAACCAGCTCTTCTCCAAGCTTTTAAACTATGGGTAGCCCCAGCTGTGGGTTTATAATATAATGGGTTCAGTGTGTCAGGCTGTGAAGTGGTAATAAACTGTAGCCTATCAAAGCACTTTTAAAGCCTTTCATAGGTCAAGGGTACTGGGTGGTAGACCCAGAATCATTTTGCCCCTGCCAGGCAGGTGAAGTGTTGGTGTAAAAATTGCCACTTGAAGTTGGGTGAACATGGATGTGCAGAGGGACCTGCCACAGACCACCTCACCTTTATTTCTCCATTGTTCTGGCCATGCAGTAAACAAAGAAGCCATCTGACTGGATGGACCTTTGGTAGCAATTGGTGCAGCCGTGTGTCAGTGATGTAGAGAATGTTGTAGTTTCTGAGGTATTTCAATCTGCCCAGGCCCCATGTCTCCAACACACATAAACTGACACAGACTGTCATATATGTCATGACAGCCCTGCACCTGTGAGAGTTGGGGATACAAGGGGCAGGACTGACACGGAGGTTATTGGCCGTGGGTAAAGGGCAGGGGTTCTAAAATAACAGCTTAGTGCACAGGGAGCTTGGCCCTATAAAAGACTCCATTGAGGCCCACGCTCAGTGACATTAAGAGAAGCGTCCAGCCGGTTTCACTCATCCATCACCCTGAGATGAATGTTCCTCCTCTGACATCTACAGTCACCAATAAAAAAAAAAAAACGGACTCATCTCTTCATCTACATCCACTCCAGGAAATCAAGCAAGTGCAGAAAACAACCCAAACAGATCCCAAATAGCAAGAGGTCAGGGGTGGTGTGTGGGTGGCTGGAATGTATGAAATCATTCTATTTTCAGCAGATGAGATGAGGCAGAGGGTGGTAAGTACAAAGACCTCTTGACTGGATTTTTGATGACAACTTATCACATGGCTGTGAATTCCAAAGTGACTCTGTGATTCACTAGCATATGTTTTTAAAGATATCTGCTCTGTAATGCTCAGTTATACATTCTTTTCTAAAGAGTAAGTCCAGCTCATCATGTGCAGTGATCTCTTCATCAGCCAGCAAGTCTGCTTTGGAACCATGAAAATGAATGAATTACAACATGAAACCACAACTGATGCATTAATCAATAATCCCATCTTTTGTTTATTATGGGAAATGTATATGGCAGAATGGCATATTCAACCAACCCCTCATCATAAACACAATGGCAAACTTTATAGGCAGCAATATGCTCAGAACCACAGCTTCGTTCTCTTTAGGGGAACAGTGGTAGCCTAGCAGGTAAGGAAACGGAAAATAATCGGAAGGTTGCCGGTTCGAATTCCAAACCGCCAAGGTGTGTCCCCACACACTGCTACCCGGGCACCTGTCATGGCTGCACACTGCTCACCAAGGGTTAAAAGCAGAGGACACATTTTGTTGTGTGCACTGTGTGCTCATCGAGCTCATCGATTGCCTCATATTTGCCAGTGTTTTTTCTAGGACATAAATCAAAGGAGGTATGCGCGCCGAGCAATGGGAACAATGACAACAGTGTTCTTTTATTTCAGGCGGTCTTGTTGACAACTTGGCCAGATTCAGTGCAGCCACTACTTCACAGGTTAATACCTGCAGACACAAACAGCCGGCTATGCAGTCGGTTTATTTCTCTCTTTTGGTCAAAGACCTGTATAGAGTTCTGATATCTAAAATTGCATTCAATTAAGCAATTAACAGGGATGCTATCTCTGATGTAGACTGAAAAGTATACATACATAAATGCATAAAGGGAATTATATTGTGGAAGATAGGCCAAAAAACAAGTTCTGTTCTCTATACTCTTTAATCTTTGGATGTTTTTGGTTCAAAGGTGATAAACTTGGGACAAATGTGTTTTCTGGTCCAGGGCAAGTCTAGAGTTTATGAACAGTTCTTATTTCTTATTCTTATACACACACACACACACACACACACACACACACACAGGTTTTACAGAAAATGGTCTGATAAAAAAGATGATAGGAAGGTAACAGTAGCTCAAACAACCAGTCGAAACAAATGGGGTATACCACAAAAAAACCATAATATGTATACTAGGTAACATTCAGCTGAGGCAGGAAACTGAGGCTACAATTTACAATTTTTCTACAAAATATTATAGGGTAAGAACAACATGAAACCATGGCTCCATGATGCCTTGTATAAATGGCACACTTTGGGCCCATTACTATCCACCAAGCATTATTAAAAAAAAAAAAAAAAAAAAATTGTCATTGTGATTGTCATTGTGATACACAGCACACAGAGCACACAACAAAATGTGTCCTCTGCTTTTAACCCATCACCCTTAGTGAGCAGTGTGTGGGGACTGTGCTTTGCTCAGTGGCACCTCAGCAGCACCTTGGCGGCTCGGGATTCGAACCGGCAACCTTCTGATTACAGGGCTGCTTCCTTAAACATTAGGCCACCACTGTCCCTAAATACTACGCCTATCGCTTTATGACCACAATTTACCCATCTTCTGATGGATACGTCCAGTAGAATTATCCTCAGATCATCACAATGCTTCACTGTACTACACCACTGGGGCAGTGGTGGCCTAGCGGTTAAGGAAGCGGCCCCGTAATCAGAAGGTTGCCGGTTCGAATCCCGACCCACCAAGGTACCACTGAGGTGCCACTGAGCAAAGCACCGTCCCCACACACTGCTCCCCGGGCGCCGGTCATGGCTGCCCACTGCTCACTCAGGGTGATGGGATAAATGCCGAGGACAAATTTCACTGTGTGCACTTCACTTCACATTTGCCCCCACAGTCAATATATCGCTATGACAAATATTAAAGGTAGTTCTGAAATCAAAAGTAAGTCCAAATAAAGTGGCCCATAACTGAAAAAATAATACTGGGAACAAAATTTGTTGCTCCATTTCTGCAGATCTAATGGAAGTTAATGTAGCCTTGAAACATTCCTACAGGTGTCCCAACTTGTCTTCAATACAACCCTATTGGTCCAGGCTGTGGTACCATACCCTTGTGAGTTTGATTTTACATTTACATTCACATTTATAGCATTTATCAGATGCCCTTATCCAGAGCAACTTACAATCAGTAAATACAGGGACAGTTCCCCCTGGAGCAACTTAGGGACACAATGGTAGTAAGTGGGATTTGAACCTGGGTCTTCTGGTTCATAGGCGAGTGTGTTACCACTAGGCTACTACCACCCTACTACCACCTATTTAAACAATATTGTATTGCACAAATTGTAAGTGATTGTCATTGTGAAACACATCACAGCACATGATTCATACAACAAAATGTGTCCTCTGCTTTTAACCAATCACCATAGTCAGCACTGGGAAGCCATGAAAGGCACCTGGGGAGCAGTGTGTGGGGATGGAAGAGACACTTTGAGTCTTTCCTACAGGGAAATAGTGAAGAAAGCTGTCAGTAAATACAGTCTCCTTCACCATCAAAAGGCACTCAGAAACTGAGGAAAAGAGGTCTGGTAGACCTAAAGCCACAACTGCATCAGAAGATAAGTCAATAGTTTGGTTGATGGGCTCGTGAAGCCTGGAAGGAGGTGTTATGAACTGATTTAAAATTTGGTTTATCATGCAGAATCTGTGGATGCAATTGCATGCAGTGTGTATCATGAACTTTCAAACATGGGGGAGGAAGCTGTTTTTCTGGATCCATGGTCGCTAAGATGGTAAGCTTGAAAACATCGAAATTGTTTCTTATTAGCTATACAGAAAAGTGAAAGCGAACTTTTGCAACTGAGGTTGGAAGAACTTTCTGAAGTCCTGTTAATCTTACTACTTAATCTTAATACTTTGATGAGTAAACAGTTTAGAATACATAAATGGATTCCATGATATATATTTTTTTGTTTATTTGCTATTTGCTTTAATTTCAGAGTACAATGGGACATGTAACTGCATTAAACTCAATAGAAAAAAAAACTTTGTGTCTGTGCGTGTGTGCATAGATATCAAGGTATGAGTCTGTTCTTGACATAATGAATCGTAATAGCTGTTCCATTATCGGTATGCTGCACTCCTGGTTTTATGAGCAACAGTCATACAACTTCAATGAAAAAATGTATGAAGATGATAGAAGAAAACGCAATGTTGTTGACAATAATGTGTATTCTTAAAAATTAGGTAATTGTACGGAAAAGCTACATTTGCATGTATTTGTCTCTGGGCTATTTTAGTATTAAATCTCACAATACCTGAATATATAGGAGAATAGGACCACATCATATGCTATTATATTACAAATTATTAACATGCTTTCTTTACCTGTGCTGAACCATGAACGGTTACGGTGTATTAATTATTACCATGTTTCCTACCTGGAATTATGAGGATAAGTACTCTGGAACTGACAAGTGTCTTTCTCGGGTGAAACAGATCGCGAGTGCCAAACTTGAGCACCTCCGTGGCAGCTCCGCAACAATAGAGATGCTCCAAACACGACTCGTCCGACTTCTCCTCAACATTGTCAGAAGCCATCTCCAGCTGCACCAGAGTCAAATACATACTTTCAGATGCACTCAATGGGCAGAGATAAACACACACTGAAATATTTGCTTGTGAGTAGTAAAATTTGTGGGGTGTGTGTGTGTGGGGGGCACTGTTTTAATACTTCCGCACAATAGCAGCGCCTGTGGAGCGAGACATGCTGAATCTGAAGAATGCGCCTCGCCACAGGGGCAGCTCTTTCTCCATTTCCCCATGATGAGGGTGGGCAGGGTCAGGCAGCGTGTCACTTGTTACCCACAGCACTCTTGCCCCACAATTTCTCAGGGTTTGGTGGAGTAAGGGTGGTAGTAGCATAGTGGGTAACACACTCGCCTATGAACCAGAAGACCCAGGTTCAAATCCCACTTACTAGCATTGTGTCCCTGAGCAAGGGGACACAATGGGACTGTCCCTGTAAATACTGATTGTAAGTCGCTCTGGATAAGGGTGTCTAAGGCTGTAAATGTAAATGATGTAATGTAAATGAGTATTCACCCGCACCATGCACATTATTAAATGACTGAAAGAATTCAGTATGCATGTGGAAATTTTAAAACAAGATTATCACATAATATCTCAAAAACAGCAAATATGCATAATTAAACGTTAAGTAATGTTTAATATATTTCTTTTGGATTTGAAATTTATATTGATGTAAAAATGGGATGAGCACCAAAAGTTTAAGGGACAAACTACTTAAAACGGCAATATCTTCACTTTATTTGTTTTCTTGTGTGTATTTTATTATTAATAGAATAGTATCCTTTAATTTAAAACGTATCTTTAATATAGATTTCTGTCTGAAATTGTGTGTTTCATAAATTATAGTATGTTTGCTTATTAAAATATAAATGTCATAAAAGTACCCAGAGGTTTACTCAACTGTTAAGAGATGTGCTGGAGGTCCATAGTCCAACCAGATAAACGTAGGCGTTAATAAATTTAACAACAATTTAAAAGTTATTGTCAAAACATTTAGAAATCAACAAGTGGCTTAAATGAGGAGAGTCACATGCAGTCCTTCACAAAGTTGCCACAAATGTATGTTGTCCGGCCGATTAATAAACCAGGTTTATTTCGTTTATTTAAAAAGTGCAGTTTGCTAGCGAACACCAGCCTGAAAATTAATGTAATGTTCATCTTACGACGCGTCGCTGCGACAATTACTGCAACGCTTACCTACAAGGCAATTCTTCAAAATAAACGTTTAATTCCACTCGCAGCAGGCAAACGTCAGAACAGTGAGCTGCTCGGACGACAGACGCTCCTGCCGGCGTTTAGAGGAGGGTTTCCTTCGGTGGTTTATCGTCGGAATCCCCATGCTCACTTTACTCACAGCGCCACACTTTGGACTGGAATCGCCAGCGCTTTAGCGGCTTTCTCGACCATTGAAAAGAAGTTTGAAAGTGAAGTGATTGTCATTGTGAAACACTGCAGCACAGCCCACGGTGCACACGACGAAATGTGTCCTCTGCTTTTAAACCATCCCCCTTGGTGAGCAGTGGGCAGCCATGACAGGTGAAATTTGCTCAGTGGACTGTTTTTGCTGAAAATGTTCTAGAAATAAATCTAAGAATATTCATAGAACTCGTAAATTCATGACAAATGCATGCCAATGATGCTGGTGTAAATTTCAGCCTGAGTAAGAAAATAATTATATTCCAATCATTCTTTTGACAAGTAGCCGTAGGCTACTCACCTAGGGTCTACCGACCTTAAAATAAAGACTGCCATTTCACCATGGTAACATATTTTGAACACTGTTCATACCAGCTAAAACCAGTTAGTTTGACCAGCTTAAGTTGGGTTTTCACTCTGGTTATACTGGTCATAGACAGGGTTGTAGTAGTCTCACCTATAAACCAGAAGTCGCACGTTCATAACCCACTTACTACCATTGTTTCCCTGAGCAAGACACTTAGTTACTCCAGGGGAACAGTCCCTGTAACTACTGATTGTAAGGCTGTAAATGTAAATCCAAGCTACTAGCATTATTCGCAGGACACCATACCCAAGGCAACGCACAGCATAAAAGGGGAAGAACGAGACCAGGACGACACAAACTCATTCGTTGATTCCCATCGCGTCTATGGAAGCTTTTCTCTGACTGAACCTGCATCTCATCGACTTCCTTGTTCCTGACCATTCTCTCGGATTGCTCTTGACTGCCTTACATTTGGACCCCGATGTTGCTGACTGCATCCGAATGACACCTCATCCGACCCCATAACGACCCAAAAGGCGGCACGAAGACCACGAGTACAGCCAGCCGCTAATGCGTCCCACGACCACGCCGTTTATAGCTTAACCTGGGACCCTATGCGCAGAGTGGGACTCATCCATCTAGCTTTCAGCTTCAAGCACAAGCAAACTTCAAAAATTGTGCAGGGCGTGGTGCCAGCCTGACACAGGGTACCCCATACACCCCATTCACTCACAGACACACAGCTATGGCTAATTTATAGTCACAAATTCACCTAGTCTGCATGCCTTGGGACCTTGGAGACGTGAAGCCACAACACTAACCACGGAGGCCCCACATGGTCCTTTATTAACACCTTTTATGAGTTATCCTTAATTTTTTTTTTTTTACATGTGATGGAGCACATGCGTTGCCGATGAAGCCCCCTTTCTGTGTGGCTGATATATTACTTTATGGTATCACACAAGCAAGACGTCTCGTTCACAGATTGTTTCCCTCCTGTAGTCTTCTCTTGATCTGTTCATTCAAGATGCGCTCTCAGATTCTCACCATGTCCAGTGAGGCTGTCCAGGTCAATCAAGACAAAAGCAAACAACGATCAATGCTTTGTTTGCCTCGCATGACTGCATGACAGAAATTATTATCCATCATTTAAAAACAGACACACTCTATTCTAACATTAAACAGACATACTCTCAGGCTTTTATTTTCATGTGATCTTTCATGTCTGCCAAATGCGTCATATGAGCCAATGTCAAAGTCTTACAAAGTAAAGAGAAATCTCCCATCATTCCATGGAAAACTGGAATAACTGAAGTGACATTCTTTTACAGTTCACTTCTACAGCATTATGCATTATTAGGCTATTTCTGCACTACTGCGTGCCATCTATGTTGAGTTCCAAAAATCCAACTTACACCACCATATAAACCCTCGATTATACACGACATATAAATCACTCTCTTTGAACCATCTGAACTGTGAGACCTTTGTTGCATGGAGCAGCCCAGTCCACTCTCTCACATTTTTAGACAGGAACACTCTGTTAGCGCACCTGTGGAAATACATTTTTATCATAAAAATGAGACCAGCTTCCTTCAGTGAGAGCAGCAAATGGAAATAGCATTTTGTGGAAATGTTTGATGTATGAGAGTAAAAGATTTTACTGACCAAAAGAGGAGCACATTGATCGATTTTTCATAAATGAATCAAACCTACAGATGTGTGTCAGGTTTTTTTTTTTTTTTTTAACCAGATTCTTCAGGAACACCACATATTTTTCTGAGCGTTGGAAAAGATATGTCAGGATGCCAGGAATTTATTGGTTTCATGTGTAAAATAGCAGCTCTATCTCAGTTGATCAGATTTGGAATTGATTGCAGAAGGTAATCAAGCATGCTGATCTCCTCATTCATTGCCAGAATGACTTGGGACAGCAGTAAGATTACACAGTGAGACTGCTTTTGATTTAGTTCACGTCCACCGTACCCTTGAGGTTACATATGTTCACTGGACATTTTGATCCAAACAAAATTGATTAATTCTATAAGAACGCAATTCCCCTGCAGCACCATATGAAAACCAACTGGTCTTGGATATTTCATGAATTAACTTTCCAACATCTTGTCATGTTAGTTATTCATTACAACTGTCCAACAAATATTTGCCCCCTCCCCCCCTACCCCTAGCTATTTCATAAGCGTCATGTAATGAATCAAGTCACATTACCAAGGCACTCCAGAAATATGATATTATATTTAAAAGACTATCTGTTGTACAGGGGAAAAGGGTTGTGAAAAAGTCTATTTCACTTCAGTTGTAAGTCCTTAATCAACACAAAATGAAAACCAGTGTAAACCTGTACTCCTGGTTCAATTGACAATCATCAACAGACATGAACCTCAGAATCATCATTTGCTGCTTTCTTCAAATAGTTTTGCCTTCTGCTAACAGAGTTAGGGTGCTCAAATATGAGCTGCATCACAGTTTTAACCCATTCTAAGATTGTCTTAGTTTGGCAATAAATTAATGAGCTTTGATGATTTAATAATAAGTTAAATGTAAATCATTTGATTGAGATGATCAGCATAATTTGGAAAATTTTACTAAATAACTGATTAGTTGATTCCATGGTTTGCACATGTTTACAGTATGCCAAATTCTCCTGTTCTGGTTATTTTTGGATTTCAAAGAGATTTCTAATCAATCTTTCCAAGTCTCAAAAAGTCTCTATCACATATTTTGACACATATTTTAAAAAGAAATTCTACAAATGATGTATGCTTTTCAACAAAATCAACTTCACAACAACTCCATGACTGTTCTTTAATGGCCCAGTCAGAGCCCTGACTTAAACCCAATTGAGCATCTCTGGAGAGACCTAAAAATGGCTGTCCACCAACATTTACCATCCAACCTTTGCAAGGAGGAATGGCAGAGGACCCCCAAATCCAGGTATAAAAAACTTGTTGCATCTTTCCCAAAAAGACTCATGGCTGTATTAGATCAAAAGGGTAATTCTACTAAATACTGGGAAAAAATTAACTTAAATGTTTTTAGCAAATGACATTAGCAATATAACAAAGACATTTAAGGTGGTCTGTTTTTCATCCAAATATAAGATTTTTTTAATTGTGTTTTACATTCAGTGACGAAAGCCACAATACATTTGAATGGTGCCAAGTTTGATATCTTGTAACTAATAAGTCTTTGTATTTGTCTGTTGGATTTGTTCACTCAACAACATGAGTGATGGTCAGAAGTCATAAGAGCACCATGGTCTTCATATGTGGCTCAGTCAAAGCAGCCAGCTGCTGTTTTATGGACCTGCTTAGGCATAGATCAGCCCAGTGTGGGGCTTTCAAATGTGAACAAGTGATTTATGTGAAGCACCCAACAGGTTAAGGTATCAGTGATAGGGAACACTGAGGAGACTCCCTGAAATTCAAACACACGCACAGACACAGTCCACTTTTGTATAAAGTACCAAAAAATTCAGATGCAGAATCTTGGAGCAAAAATTAATTGTGGATCCTTCATCACAAAAAACAGTGTCTAAGTTCATAAACAGACAATTATTTATAAATTATTTAATAAATGATTTACAATAATACAATAAATGATTTAATCTCTTAATTGACACACATTCACATTCTATTCAATTTTAATAAAAGTCACAAGACAGAGCAGCGACCCATATTCAAGGTGAGTTTATCTGTTTAACATTTCAACATTTCTGACTTTTTTTTTGGTCAGAAAAACCCTTGGAGTGTATTTGCTGTGATTTACACACAGTCACTCCATCCCTGAATGCAGCACCTGGCCTGTCATATCCAGTCACATCAGCTTTTCTAGGATCCCATTACACCCAAACCCCATTTATCACACAGGGCATCCATCACAAAACCATCCCACACATTTTCCACCTCCACATGACTATAAAACCTCTGCTCTGTAAATTTTCAACAACCACCAATCCTTCTGCAAAACACAGGCCTACCACATGTTAACATACCTTGATGGACATTTGAATAACAGTGAGTGCAGGATGCTTCTTATGGACAATGACCAGCACATAGTGTGAAAGCAAGGAACCATAGGACTTTCAAGATATAAAAGTGTAATATTCTCCAGTCGCTGATTCTGTCACTTGACTGAACGAGACATGTCAAATGTGCCAGCAGCAACTGACAAATACTGCAAATGCTGGGCAATGCATCACTGAAGACAGAAAACAGCAGTAATCATAATTACCAGTTGCACTGCAAATGGTATGGCTAAGCAACCCAGGTTTAATTCTCAGGTCATATGATTCAATAGTTAGAAATCTGCACTTTTTCACTGCTTTTCATTGCTTAATTTAAAATATGTTTTGGTGGCGTGCAGGGTCTACAAAATAATAATCACGTTCATACCACTTTCAAATATGTGTGTACTTGAATGCAGCTGCCTCATTTTTGAATCCCTCTCGGGAAGTTCTCTTTCCAGTTCTTATATCCTGCCCCCAAGGTTCGTAGTCCCTGGTTTTATCCTGCCTAACCTGTCCCCAGTGCCTGTCTGTCATCTCTTTGTCATTCCTGATGGTCCTCAGTGTTTTTTTCTGTAGATTAGGTTTATATTGTACATACTAAGACCCCAAGGCTACTGTGGTGTCAGCAGGTTCCCCTACCTCTGAGTTGGCTGCAACAGTTGAGTTCATTCTAAACTGCATATTATGTGGGAACCAGCGGCAACAGTGGCCTGCCAGTTTATACTTAGATCCAACAATGTGGAAAGGTCAGTTTATGTCAATATTAATTAAATATAGTTGGCTGTGAACTCTACATTTCTAAAATCAACTTTTCTAGTGCAAGCCTTAAAATCGCATTTTTTTTTACATTCAATCTATATGAGTAAATCACAAATAGTGACATAAATGTCACTCATTTTCACTTTTGCTTCATAAAATAGTGGTTTCTACAGTTGATTTTCCTAGAAAATGCTTACCATTTCCTCATTTATGGACCTGAATGTACACACAATGACATGCAGTTAAAAACTGACCTGCTGGCATATGCCCAACAAAAAATGACCTTTTGATTAATATGATCCCCATGTGAGGTGTTGATGACACCCAAATGCCATGATCTCCTGGAGCACAAGTCCACATTTATTTTGAAGAAGGTCAAGTTGAAAGCAGGGCGGGCAGCCTGTGTGTGATTTTTATCACAGCATGTATCTGACTCACAGCTGCACCAGGATGGGATTGAGGGTGCAGTAGAACATCACAGCATTTTACTGCCCACGACACACACTGTAAATCACGGACATGTTGTTTTCTTTTGCCGTCTTGTTACGCATAGCTTATCACAGAAATACTGCTACTCATAGGTTGCTCTACAGGATGTGTTATTTACTACTGGAAACAGGTCTCTAACATCTACTGTACATCTCATTTATGTCTCAAAATTTATTTATGAATTGGTTTTATATCATTTATATATATTTTAAACTAAACTGCAACTTGAAATTAAAATTTCATCTGTTCAGGAGAAATCTGCACATTCTTCAACATAATATGCCTTGATATGCCATCTCTCAGTCTATGGGCCATGACAGATTTTTAATATTACAGTATATCTACGTGGGTTCAAGCTTAACACTTAAAACACAATTTTTTCACCGAACCAGAACGTTACTTTTGATGGACTCAGCAGACATTGATTTCTTTGAAGCGCCTGCCCTGTAATTTTGGTTTTGTATTGGAGCATGCTAACATGTAGGTCTAGGGGTGCCTGACCCTCCCAGTAAGCTTCTCCATTAAATTCACATATGAAAAGAATCAGCCTACGGGAAAAAGACAGACTTGGCCCCTGGCACATCCTCAGGGTCCCACCATGGTGCTGATGATATCTAACCTTTAAACAGACTACTGTGGGAAAAGCAGCACGGTCTGTCACACAGCACAGCTCCGGATTCTTAACAGGGGACAGCCTCTCTGCTTAGCAACATTTGTTTTGGGCCCCCTTTTTGGGGGGTGAGATATATGAAATATCAGTGGGGGGGTAACAGTTTCCCACCAGGTAACCGGGGAGAGCTGGTGGTGGGAAAGCAGTGCAGAATATTAGAGACTCAAAATAGAAGAAAAAGCAAAGCGGTTTTAAGAAACTAGGACAATTAAAGTTGCAGAAAACCTAGACTTTACTGCCACCTTGTGTTCAACAAAAAGAACAATGCCATACGAAATAATTTGCTGCTCATTGTTGACCAGCAGCACATCCAAAAATGGTTGATTAATCTGATATTTATCAATGTTAACATGAATTACATCCATATGTTTGAATTTTGCTTGTAATCTGTTATAATCTTCATGATATTCGGTGTTTCCTACATAATGCCTGATTGCATAGTTTACTCAAATTACATGCAGATTAAATAAATATTGACTTTGTTATATAATTCATATTATATAATTGATCCATAGAAAACAGATGTCCAGACTTCTTCAAAACTAAAGATGCATCAATCAGTTTAATCAATTATGCAAACTAGATTTATTTCCATTACATTTGATTAATAAAACACAAAAAATGCATGACGTATAAAAAGGGATGCCAAGGATCAGTGCTAAATGTCTGCCTTTCAAGATTGTTATCTTATCATGACCCATAAATATCCAGTCCTTAATTTAGACCTACTGATAGTACTATACTGCTGGTCTACAGAATTTACAATTAAATATAATTTATATTTAAAAATTGAGAAGATAAAATCATTGCCTGGTTATTTTAGGCCATTCGCTGAAAGATTTCCAAAAGAAAGGAAGAGGAATTTCAATATCCACCTTTTTGTTGGAAATTTTCATGTACGGCTCTGTCTTTTGTGACACTGACCTCATTAATTCAAGAAACCTGTTGACTAAATGACAGGCCTCACTCCCAATTTCTTCAGCCGCATGAGCCATGCCTTCATTAATCATGTCCACAGAGAGATCATTGTACACTTCCTGAACCTTCAATTTGGCAATAGTCTTATACTCTGCCACATTACGCTTTGCATTTGTAATCTGTGCCCTAAACTCCTTCACCATAGGCATTCTACTAGCATTCCTGTAAAGACTGAAATCCTCAAATATATGTTCTGCCTCCAGGGTTTCCTCTATATTTGTGATGACAGAGTTTAGCAGGTCACTCATGCTCAGAAACAGATTCTTAAACTGAAAGGTCTCCAGCTTCCTTAAAGCCAGGGCAATATTTTCTTTTATGGGTTTCATCGCTGATTTAATTTTTTTTACAACTTCTTTGCCTTGGATGACCTTATTTGAAAATGGTAAAGTAAATGCCATGTCCCTGACGTACGATGATATGGCGTCTACAGTTTGGTCCATCATACTTATTAACTTCTGAACAGTGAAAGTGACAATCTGTGAGACTGAGTGTCTGATTTTGTCATACAGCTCTTGTACACTGATCTTTTCTGTCATTCCTGGCACTTGAAACTTGGTTTCTCTGAAGAACTTCATAATGGCATCCAAAAGTGGTTTGAGATTGGTTTCGTACAGTGCAAGTAGCTCCCCAGCCCATGTGGAGAACGTGCTTCTGAGCTCCATCAGGCCAACGCCAGACAGTGATTCAACAGCCCCTGAGTAAGCGTCTCTTGTCTGCTGACTTATTTCCTCAATAGAGTTCTGCATAGAGTCAAAGAAATGTGGAACAGCTTGGAAACTTTTCTCTATGGTGCCGGAGACAGTGTTCTTCAGCTTCATGGTTGCTGTTTTGAGATCTATGCCAAAGTGAGCCATGTGATACTTATTGATGAAATTTTTCACAGAGTTAGTAATCAGTGGCATCCTTTCTCTAACACCATCACTGATATCCAAGAGGCAGTGGGGGCTCCAAGTCATCTGCAGAGCCAGCTTGTCTGCATTTCTTATGTTGGTTTTAAAAACCAGTATATCCGTGTCCTTGTCAGGTGATGACTGTAGAAATGAGTGACGTAATTGAATGAGTATTGTGCAAAAATGTTACAACCTAACCAGTCTGGCAGTCAATAAAATATTAGCACATTGTGCTAATCATGAAGTTAGCTCCTAGAAGAACATATATATATATATATATATTACATAATATACAAATGCATAATATACATTGCAAATATATTCAATAATTACAGACTATAATTCTGATTATTACTATGATACAATTTGCACAAGGAATCTCACCGGGTAACGACTGAAAATCTTCCCATAGTATTGTGAAGGTGACTTCCTCTGTAGTTGAAAACCAATGAATCCAGCAGATGGGGATGAGACTGATGATGTGATTCCATTTTTATGGGATGCATATCGAGCACTAACATCAATAAAGCTTGGGCTTGTAATATCCACACTTAGAGTATGTTGTGAAGAACTGTGAAGGAGCAAAGGGGGAAATTTTGTTCTGCTATAGATTTTGATGTCTATTGTACAGTTTGAAGGTCCCCTATTATGAACTTTTGTTTTTGCTTTTATATAGAAGTTAGTTGTCCCCTTATACTATATCTGAATTCTTTTTCCAAAATTCAGCCGTGGTGCAGAATTACAACCACTTTTAGCAAGTCCCACAATGAGATTTCCCCAAGACACACTGTTTCGGTGTTTGTTGCTTTAAATGCTAATAAGGAGGAGAGAAGCAAGAGTGGCCAATAGAAGTGCACAGGCAATCACGTAAATTAACACCATTCATCAAACCATAATGTTTGGCGAAACCAGGAATTCATGTAAAGAAATTTAAATTAACCCACTGTTTCTACAGAGCCTTGCATTATGGGAACAAATTAAAAACTAATTTGTACTAATTTTGACATCCAATAAACAAGCAAATGCAATGATTTGCACATTTGGAAGCCATGATGACAAGTAGAGTTACTTTTTTATGGGAGGGGTGGAAAAATTTCTGGCTGGACAAAGCATAAGAAAAAGGAGGTAACCTTCCCCTTATGATGACATAAGGGGATAAACTCCAGGTCCAACATTCTGAGGGGACCTTAATAGGGGACCTTTAAGAAATAGAATTTAAGCAAAAGAATTTTGACCTTGAATCCTGTGAATCCTGGCGTTTAACTCTATGGACAGAAAAAGCATTCATAATTGTTATTTAACTGAATTGTATTTACTTATATCTGCATACATAATTTCAACAAGATTACCTGAGATGTTGTGCAAACACATGATTCCAATCAATATTCAGGTCACTGTGAGATATGACGCCCTTCCCATTCACACTAAAGGCTCCATTTTCAAAGCGCACAATTGCTCTTGCTTTAAAAATATATATAATAAAAAAAGAATCAGTTTAAGGTTAGATAAATACAATGTACTTTTTAATTTAAATTTAGACTGACTTACCATCTGCATCATATGTAAACAAATCCATTGAAGAATTGCAGGAGGACTTAAGGTAGGCAGCAAATTCAGGCATCTTGTTTTCAAGCTCAGTGGTCCATGTCATGTTATAAATGGATGAAGACACTTCCGTGGTGGTAGAGATGGCACCGAAGGTAGGAATGAACAGGCTCATTGGAATTCTAAAGGAAATCTCAGGAATAACTATAGTTTGTTCGGGAACCTTAAATGCCGGCAGTTCGTACTTTAGGATCCGAGTAGTTATATCATCCAGATTGATGACATAGGATCCAATGTAGAGTGTTTTTGGAAAAGAAAAATCAGAGATGATGATTTCATAGACAGGAAGCTTCACTAACAAGTGTGACATTTTGTCTTTGAAGTATTGCGTGTCAATATCAACTTCTGGAACAGTCAGATGAGGAAGACCAGGCAAGCCAATATGAAATGTAGGTACTCTGACCAACTTAGGGATCTTTATGTTTTGTGGGTCAATCTGTATAGCTGGCACTTGGAGAGTAGTTAATGGGACTGTAAATGGTGGAATGGTGAAGACTGGTGTAAGAGACACATGGTCTATATTCTTTATGTCTCGGGAAATATCTTTCCCCCATGAGGGCACATTAATTGCTGGGAAGTGAATTAATATTCCATTCTCAAAGATTTCAGTGGGTAACGCAAGGACAAATCCACTCTTTGTGTATACTACAACGGTAGAAACATTTATGAACTGACACTCATCCATGCTGGCCTGATCAAATTTAAACACATCCCAAAGATTTTTCTGGTACACTGGAAGCTTAATTGATTTTAGGAAAGCAAGATGACCCTTCAGTGATTGGCTCATCTCCATGAGAACTTCTGTTTCATTGTTTAACAAATGAAGATCAAATGCATGAACTACAGAAGCAATGCTCTCCCTACCATGCCATCTCAACATATGCTTCCCTAAAGTCATTGCTAAATGTAAATTCTGAACTATACTTGCATTATTAATGGAATTTGGTTGTGATAGTTCAAGGTCAATGTCAGCCAAGAGAGTTGGCAGAGGAAAGAATTTTAGAGTTGCTTCAGCAAAGTATTTACTATTAGTTTTGAAAAATGCAATGCTAGCCTCATTAATGTTAGTGCAATTAATTGTTGCATATAGACGGCTGGGGGAGGCTTCCAGTGCAACCTCAGCATCCCAGTAGAACACCCGCTTTTGATCAAATTTTGAGTTTATCTGAGTGTTAAATAACGAACGAAGTCCATTGACATTCAGGGACAGGCCAGCCTCACTGTTCAGAGATCCTTCAAAATGCCTAATCAACGTCACTCTTCCATCAAGTTTGCCCTTTGTAACGCTGTCAAAAAAGAACGCTGGATGCACACGAATCTCTGTTTTCTGATCAATGTCTCCACTTCCTACAGCATTAATGTGAGGAATGTCAAATCTGTACGTTCCCATTAATTTAGATGCAAGACCTGGTCTGTTCCAAGAATGCACATGGAGATCCTGGTTCAATTCTACATCCAGAACAGGTAATTTGATTTCAGCTAAATTGGACAGAGTTGCTTCTAAAACCCTCCTGATTAAGCTAACAGTGCTGTTATGGCTACCTTTTAGATTTGTGTGCTCAAAGGTTAGTGATGTTGCCAACTTTAGACCTCTCTTCTTTGTCATACTAGTAGTGTAATCCAATTTGCCTTTAAGAAGGTTAAACACAGAGGTAGATACTACTGCACATTTAGCAACAATGTCAGATTGGTTATAAAGTCCACCGTTGGCATTAAAAGTCACAACTGGACACTTGAATGACAATTCAAATGTCATGTTTCCCAGGGCAGGAATCAGAACATTGTTCTGTGTTTCAGGCAATCTGAAACTGGGTAGGGTCAACTGCTTGAGAGTATCAGGCACATACAAAACAGGCAGTTCCAAGAAGGGGAGAACAAGAGTGTAAGATGGTATTGAGAAAGCAATTAATGGAACTTTAAAGCTTGGTGTGCTCACCTCCTTGGGAATAACATAACTGAAAGCAGGCAACTCAGCTCTGAAAGACGAAACCTCAATGTTCAAGATGGGCAAAGTGTATCCTGGAATAGTGAAAAACCTTGGTGGTTGACTGGATGTATCAATTTTGTATTTTTGATACTGAGTCCTGGCTTTATTGTAGGATTCTTTCAAGGTATCCAAAATCTGGTCCCTTCCTATGTCAAAGTAATTGCGTATGATATCATCATAACTATTTATCATTCTATAAATGGGTTCAAGAGCAATGTCAATGGCATGCCTGTCAGAATTTTTATGATATTTCAGCTTGAAATTCAAATCAAATGACTGTTGAGGTGTGTTCAAGAGCATCTTCAGGCCTAAACCATCCCATAAAGAAAAACGTTTTATCATAGGTGTTTTCACATCAAGATAAGGCATGGACAACTCTGGAACAGAAAGAGGTACGGTAAGAAAATCTAGATTGGCCACGCCATTCATTGAAACATATGTACCAATATCATTATTATTATTGTCCAAAGTGAAATTGTGGCTGTACTTGTACTGGTTGAAGCGAGCCAAACCAAACCAAGAGGCATGCTGTGTTTCAGAGTTCAGAAGTATCCTATAATCGTTCTGGAGATCAGCTTTTCCTGTTAGTTTCAAGGGTAGAATAATCTTGGAATTAACTTTGTTTTTGCAGTCAAACATGACTTCAAACGGCCGAGCAACAAACTCAAGAGTGTTGGAAATATCTCCACTACCTCTTCCAATGAGCTCAGCCTTGTGGCTGAATTTCAGCTCTGCTTTGAGGTCCTCCGTCTGTGCTTTTCCATTCAGCAACATAATGCTGTTCTTAAGGAAGGGAGTTTCTGTTTCAGCACGAGCATCAAATGTGACATGCCACAGGACAACTGACTCTGCATTGAGAGCATGTTTAATTTTTACACTCCTGCTTTGAGATTCCCCATTAAATGTAAGTTTGGCAGTGGCAGCATTGATTGTGAATGCCACATCACTCTTGTGTGTACCCTCATCAGCATAATCTTGTATTAATAACTTTCCACTGCCTATTGATCCAGCAGTTAATGAGATGGTGCCAGACTCAAAATGTGCCTCTGAGTTATGGGTCAATGTGACCTGACCAGAAATGTCCAGACTAGGAATGTTCAGGTTGTGGTTGTAGGAAGTGACCGATGATGCAGAGATTCCATTTCCCAAGGATAGCCTAAAGTTGTTCATCAGATCAGCAGTGCATATTTCAGTTGTGAACTTGGCTGTAGTCTGTGCTGTTGCCTCAGCAGATGGGCCACTCAGAATTAGAGAACCTCGATGTTCAACCAAGACAGCAGTGTGCCTGACATTTATTGTCTCCTTTAGCACCATTTTTTTCATTCTCGGAGCTTCCAAAAGTAAAGTGGCATCCAAGTAATAGCTTAAGAGGTCAGAGCTACAATTAGCCTGGGAGATCATCAAAACTTTGAATTGTGGGTTTTTAGAAGTCCTTGTTGAGTTTTCCAGGGATGCTCCTGTCACCACAGAGCAATGTGGAGATTTTAATTTAAATTCACCAGAAAGCTTCCCAAAGGATGGCAAGTGAAATTCACTGGGAATCTGAAGTAACCTAATTTCAGGTATTGGTAAAGCAGTGATTTCAAAATTCTCATAGTTTAATTTTGGAATTACTATGTGCGGGAATTTTATTTCTGAAAGGGTGATCTCAGGGAAGGTCAAGTCTGGTAGATGAGGCATGTATAGGACTCTTATATCACCAAATATAGCTTCAACATCTAAATCTGGAAGCTCAATTGCATGTATTTTGTTAAGAAATTTAATTAACATCTGTTTAAGATCTTCAAAATCAATAGTTATAGAGTGTATATCAATGGAATTTAAGATTTTAAATGCAGGAATTGTGAAATGAGGTGAAATGCTGATGTCTTGTAGGTTCTGAAGGGATATATGCACAGATGGTATAACCAGATCAGTGAGGGGAAAAGTAAAGGAAGAAATTTCAATAGTCATTTCTTTAATAGCAACCAAAGCTCCATCCACCGCATGGCTAAGTTGAATCAAGGCTTCTTGGTCATTTGATACCTTACGGATTTCTTCAATTAATCTACTGAACTGAACAGAGATATAATCCACCATGTTGGTATAGGATTCACTAGCCTTTTGCAAGTAGTATAAGATTTCATCTTTAATGTCCATTTCATTGATTCGATAACTTAAATCTTCAAGGATATCTTGGACTTTTAATTTAATGTCTTGGTAAGCCGTTCTGTCAATTACATCCTTTATCATCTTGAGTAATTCTGCCACTCTTGTTTCTTTAAGTCTCTCTAAGTAGTTCCATGCGCTCGACTGAATCTCTCTTAGAAACACTCTAGATGCTTCAAATTTCTGTGGGATCTCATAAGCACGGATTTGATCATTTACATAATTGGATAGCTCTTTTAGTTTTTGATTTGCCTCATCAACAAATTTGTTGTAATCAAAGGTTGTTAATGCTTTAACAAAACTTGCTATCTGTTTGTTTAGATCATCAATACATTGCTTAAAGTCAATTGATTTTAATTGACTGATTGTAACTTCCAGTACTTCCATTAAACCATCAAAGAAATGCTCAACCTGTATATTTTTCAGCGCATTTATCAGTACCTGCATTGTTTCTTGGAATCGATACTGTTTAACAAGTTTAATACAATTTTCTACAAATTCATCGAATTTCTTCTCTATGTCATATTTTAGAAGGAGCTGACTGATTTTAGAATAAAATACATTAATTTTAAGGGCAACTTCATATTCTTCAAGCCAGTTTACAATAACATCTTTCATCGATTCAAGTACATTAGCAATTTCTTCAGCAGGAATGTGTTCTTTTAGTTGACTAATATATTTCACGAAATCAGCAGAAAGTATATAGTCATGTAGATCTCGAACAAAGACCATTATGTCAAAGTTCTCAAGGATTTCATTTAGTTCACTCAGTTTCTCTTGTAGTGTGGCTTTAAGATTATACTCTGCTTCAAGCTTTCGCAGCCAGACCATACTGTTCTCTTGAAATCGCTGCATGTCAGTGCGCATGATAATCTCCTCAATTGCTTTTAGAATCCTAATAATTGTTGTAGTTATCTTATTGTCTTCATTGAAGGTCTTAATCTTTCTTCCAGTTTCCATGAGGGTCTCTGAAATGATTTTGGAGAAGGTACCACTCTCAACATAGTCCCTAATTTTAGCCTTCAGGTCACGGATTTTTGTTGCTGTGTCAATCAAGGATTTCTCAAAAGCTTCCCTAAAATTCTCTACAGATGCTTCCAAATCTTCAACTGAAACTGCGTAGTCTTTTGTCCAAGACATCAGTTTATTTTTAATCCAGTTAACTTTTCCCCCCAGATCCATTTTTTTTATGTAATCAATTACTTCATTTGGTAATTGGTCCAATGTTGCCCTGAACTGACCAGCCAGCCTGTTTATGTCTAAACTATTGATATACTGTTGAATCAGTTCAAGAGATCTGATTATGCCATTTTTTAATTTTTCAAAACCAGCTGGAAGGTTCTCAATAAAAGGAAGAGCTATTATGTGCGAGTCACTATTCTTGTCATATGTAAGGTAAGCTTTCAGTTCATATTCTTGATTTTCAAACGAGTGGTCACTCTGGATGTTAGGGTCACTAGCTGCAAGCTGGTAGTCATTGTTAAGGAAATCAGTAAAAAGAATCCCAGTAAGTTCCAAACTCATTTTTGCATCATTGTTGAATGCCCAAATGTCCTGATTGTATGCATGATTACTCAGCTTTGATTTAAAAGTCCAGTGTGCAGACTGTTGATTGGGTGTGAGTATGCCATCAAACATATTCTCCAGCTGACTTTCACAAAAATCCCCAGAGGGCATCTGGTGAGTGGCTGAAGCCCTAAAATCCTGAGAGTGAGCAATTCCAAGAGGTTCAGCTTTCACCAGAAATTTGCTGTTTAGCTGGCCAGAATGTTTTCCATAGAAATGCACCTTTCCATTACTGTTAAGAATGGCATCAACAGTCAGACTGAATGGCATTGCTAATGTTCGAACAACACCTTCCAGACGCAAAGCTTCAGAATTTATGAGAACTTCATTGCTGGTTTGGGAAGACAATCCTGCAAATTCAAAATCAAATTTGTGTCTAAGGTGAGCACTTGACAGATAACCATCTGTGCTGCATCTCACTGTCCCTGCCAAGTCACCATAGCTGATGCTATAAGTGTGTTTGATGCTGTCTTGCTCAGCAATGCCACTAATGCTACCTGTTAGGTCAACCTTAACTGGTTCCAGCTTCAGTATGCCTTCACTATTCAAACTCATGGTATTGACCCTGATGTTATTTTTGGTCCTTATGTTTGCAACAAAGGGTCTCATGTTTACCTTTATGTCATGCTTGTATGAAGTATCCTCACAGATTAAATTATCAGTCTTGGACTGGAAGACAATAGTCCACAGTGTTGCAGTCAAGGAGTGAGTGCTCTCTGTCTTCATCTCATGTAGAGAGCCTTTGATGCTGTTGAAAAAAGTAAGGCCATGTTTATTCAGACCCATTTTCATGGTGCTTAATGTTTCTGCATCAAATATGGTTCCTTTAATGACACCATTTAGGGAAGCTTCATTAACAGATATTCTGCCATCCATACTAACCTCACCTTGATGTTCATGTACTGTACCTTTGGTCAGGAGAGATAAAGTTGCCCCTTTGGCATCTATTCCACCAATTAAAGTATTTTCAAATATAACAGGGCTACATCGCACACTTGTAGTACAACTGGTGGACAGACCTTTACTGTTAATATTGAGGTTACATTTGTGGAACCCTCGACCCATGTCTAAACTCAAAGTGCCATCTACATTCAGCATCAGACCATTCACGTCATATGATCCGGTCAAAAGAGAGTATGCCTGTTGATTTCCATCATCTATCTGGGATTCAATTTTTAAATTGGTAACTCCAACATCAACCCAAATTTTATGGTTTAAATCTTTGATTATTGTAAGATCTGATTTTAAGACTAGCTTTGAGTCCTTGTAAATGACTTCAGCATCATGTTTAAAGGCATCATCTGGCAAAAATGTTTTTGAAATGATTATCAGCTCCCCATGATTATAGTTACTAGTGATCTTGTTTTCTGCCTGAATCACATGTGAAACAAGCTTAAGGGTGGACTCGCCTACTCCTCTACGTTCTTTACCATCAAACCGAAAAGATGCCATGTGATCGAATTTTCCACCTAGAGGGCCTACTGAAAGGTCCCCATGCATGTTCTCATTTCCCTGAAGTTGATACTCAAACGCATTCAGCTGAATTGAGGAATAGACAGAGGCATGTAGACCAAGGGGGCTAGAAGCCCTTAATCTGTAGTTTGTTGTGCTTTCTACCTTCTCGACCTTATTAAAGGTTTCAGCATAACTAAAGGAAATGTCAAGAAGGGCGTGGCTCAGTGAACAATTTACAACAATCTTAGAAGTATCATCAAATGTGCCTGTAGCCACTCCGGTACCTGTGAAAAGACAAACACATTCAGGAAATTAAACATTTGACAATTGTGTACTAAGATCATTAAAGGGTGAGAGAAAACTTTTTCTTCTTAGTTTTGGAGAACGTATTTTTAGAAATACCTTCAGCTTTGTAAGACAGGAGAGTCAAAGGAGATTCTGCTGTTATTTCATATCGAGCAGCACCATTTCCGCCAGAAAGTGAGCCCTCCCAGTTGTAGAAGTTGCTGTTAACTTTCCCAGTCAACTCAGCAAGCCCAAACTGTGGTAACACCAAGTCAATACTTGAGGGAACAGTGAACTGTGGGATGTGCCAATCACGACGCTGCAACTTCAGGCCTACTGCAGGTAAATTGATTTGAGGGATGGTAAGCATAGTGGGGAGGTGCAGATCAGTTGAGGATGTACCACTCAGAGGAAGATGTACTGAGATGGTAAATTTCTCTTTGTTGAATTCATATCTGAAAAAATTGTCACTGTGAAAAAAAAAAACACACCTCAGTGGAATACACTATATATGCATTTATTGATTCTTAATACAGCGTGGAGACAAACGTTTCTACTCACTAGTTCAGATAGAGTTTATCAGGAACAGATGGCAGTGTTAATTCTGGTATGCTTCTCTTGTTTCTCCGTATGCCATTGTATGGAATGCTGGCAGACATTTTGTCCAGCCAAATGTTCATTGCCTACAAAAAAAGATTACTCAACCTTTGTACAAGTAAAGGTATTAATGTCACGTTGAGTGAAGAAGGCACAGGCACAAAAAAAGAACACAAGTGCACTTATTCTACATAGGTCAATTCAACCAACTAAAGAGGAGTAAGAAAAAAGGCAACCTAAATAACAGTCCGACTTCCCAAAACCAAATTGAACACACCCCATGGTCATTAAGACAGTCCCACATTGAACTGAAAAAAAAATGGAATTAACCCACTGGTTCTTCAGAGACTCGCATGATGGAACTAAAAAATACGTTTTGCTAATTTTTACATTCAAACACAGAGCAACTGCAATGCTTCACATGTTTTCAAGCCATAATGGTTGATAGAGCTACTTTTTAAGGGGAAGGGTGGGAAATTGTCTGGTTGGACAAAGCATGAGAACCTTTCCCCTTATGATGACATAAGGGGAGACATTCCAGATTTAAGCTGCCGCTCTCGGAACAATGACGCAGAATAGCCAAAGCACTCTTTATACATATCACCATTTCTAGCCTCTGCAGGACCATGGACAGGCTAGGGGAACTTGTATTAATGTTAAATAATCTCACAAAGTGATTTTTTCATAGTAGGGGACCATTAAAATTAATAAGCCTGTTTCTCACCCTAAGAGTGGTAGTCTAACAAGAGCAGTGGTAGCCGGAAGTGGGTTTGGACCACCAAGTACCCGTGAGCAAAGTACTGTCCCCACACACTGCACCTTATATTATTGTTGTTGAAATGCAAATGACACATTTTGTTGTGTGCACTGTGTGCTGTGCTGTGTGACCAAAAAAATCTGACTACCTCAAAGGTTTTAGAGACGATGTGCCGCAACTTCATGTCTGTCTTGGCAACCTTTTGGTCAAGCATGTTGTCAATCAGGTCCTGAAGGTCCCTGTGCATATCCCCAATGTTTGGCATCAGCTTCTTAATCTCTATATTGAAGTCAGACTTCATCTCAACCTCAAACCTGTTCTTGTCTAGAAAGTAAGAGAAATAAATGAATGAATAAATAAATACATGTATGTATGTGCATTTTAACACGTAATATCTGTATTCCAAAAGGTTTCTTAATGAATAAACCCATACTATGTCTTATGATAATCTTCTGCAGTGATGAAGTCTCTGGAGCATTAAGCGCTGTTTCCAGAGTAAAAGTTGTTCCACTAGCAATGATCACATTGGCGGAGGCAGTTGCATCCATCTTTATTGAGGGAATGGTCATCTCAGCCTGAACAATGGCATTGTCATCCTTGGTCTGCCTGAGATGTTATGATCTGAGTTTACTCAACTTGTCAGGCACGTGTGGCAGGAAGGACACAAACTCTCGACTCACAAACACAGGGATTTTAATAAATAAATGGAGCACATGAGCCCCCACACAGACATATAAAATAAACACACACACACACACACACACACACACAAAATGAGCTAAAATGATCAATGACAGAACAAGGACAGGACACAGCAATGAACACAATCAAGGTAGTCATGGAATAAGAGACAAGGCAAATATGAAACTCCGGTCAGGAGAACATGGGATTGGAGAACTGGAAAATGTTCAGAATATGACACTACCATGCACTTTAAGTTAGTATTAAAATCACTTACTTCAGTCTTCCAATAAGAGACAGTTGTGAGACTTTTTTGTTCATAACATCAACGTGGATTTCTTGGATTTTCATTCCCCCCATGAACGTGTTACTAGCTGTGAACTTCAGTCCTGCTTCAATGTCATAAGCAGGTATTTGAAAATCACCGGTGAAGACTTTGCCTTTTTCATTGTATTTGAAAGTAGCAGTAGCTGCACTGGCCCGGGAATCTGATAATAAAAATGAGATACGGGCACAACAAATAAAAATAGCATTTGAACCATATTTATTATTTGTTGTATATTGTATGTTGTACCTTCAGCCTTTAAGTCAATCTTAAACCCCTCAATTTTCTTTCGTCCCTTTTCATTTTTTATGAGCAGCTCATTGGATATGACATACTCTGAGACCTCACCAGTTGGCTGAAGCTCCAAAGCAAATCTGAGGAAGAAGAACTGCTTTAGACCGTTCTTTTTAAAAAATGGCCTACAGTGCAACATGAGCTGGCATGACTGAAAACTGCAAAACCCTTTCATGTTTAAGGCACTCACCTGGTTTCTCCAGTAAGTGGGTAATAGGGGGCTGCATCAGTGGAGCTGCCATTGGAGTACCGTATTACAGTGCAGAGATTCACCCCAGCAAAAAACTGGCGGCACTCTGTGTAGTCTATTCTGTCCTTCACCAGAGGTGGTACCATTTTGGTATGAGTAGAAGACACTGATAACACTTTATTGCTGTTGAAAGGGGAGCAAAACCTCATATTAAATGACACAAAAGGTGATTCCATCAATTCCTTTCATGGAATAGAAATATGAAAATGCACACCATGAATTCACCTAGTAACAGTGTTCTCTTTCAAACAATAAAATTGAAATAAATAAAACACACCTGATGCTGAACAGCTGAACGTTGCCCCGTGGAACAGCAACTGCAATCTTTAGCTGACGGTCATTCATGGTTACTTTAAAATTGTGGGAACACTCATGATAGATGCTGGTATGCATCTCTGTCCCAGAGGCAATAAACTCTGGTATGTGGATACCCATGTTAGAGATGAATTCCACACCAAGAGAAGGCGTGACAGACCACTGATTCTTTAAGAAGGCGAACAGGACACATTATATAAGTGGCAATGGCCAGGAATAAATAGAATATAAAATACAACATAAACCCAACATTACAACGGACTAGAACGTTGTATAGATATAAAGCATATATTATTAATTTATTAAGAAAAATTAATTTACCAGGCCTTCCTCAACAACACGGCTGCTCTTGCCCCCTGCTGTGATGAGTCCAGACAAAGAAACCCTTAGAGGGAACCCGGCAGCAGTTGGAAGATTGAAATTTTGGTCCAGAAATATGTAATGGCCAAAGAGCTCTTTTTCATTTGTGGACCAAAGGGACCCCACAATTTGCATTAAGTGAAGTAGCTGTGACATGCAAAAACATGTGAATTAGTAAAGTAATTGAAACAAAATTATAATTCAAACGTCTATTTGTGTTGATTTTAACTTTCTCACACATACCCTATAATTCCAGCTTCTGGAGGACATAGCGTCAGCAAAGTCATTGCTGAATTGCTTTATGTCTTTGAAGGTTATATACCCTAGTTCCTGTTCAAGCAGCCTTAGGTAGGTCATGACCTCTGGGGAGTTTTGAGAGTGAAGGTCCTGGGCAAGTTTGTTAAAGGTTTGGCTCAAGCCCTGTAGGATGTCTCTAGGTGAGTTGCGTGACACAAGCTTGGATAAAAGTTCAGTGAAGAAGCCCTTGTCTCCAAAGAGTGCCTCACTTGCTGGTCCAGTACCTTCGCTCTCCAATCCAAACTGGAGAAAAAAAAGACCTTTAACTTGTGGCTTCAAAAACGTGCTTAGAAATTCTATACAATATGTATGTGAATTGTACCTCAAATATGTCTTTGTTGAAACCCATGGCTTTAAGTGTTGATTTTAGTGAAAACTCTTTAGGAATCTTATTGAGCGGATCAAAAATCATGTTACTCTGCATGGTGGCCATCTTAAACAACTCAGTGTTGTAATTTCGGGAGTTCTTCAGAGGAACTGGCATCTCATCACCGAAGATGTCCTTAAGACTTATTTTAGTCCTTTGAAAAAACAACACAGTGTTGGTCATAAACCAGAGCAAGTGTGCGGAGGAGACTTAATGAGACTGAATTCTCTCTTACTCCTCAAGTGCAGGATCCCTGGAAGTCAGTATGTTTGCCATGTGGGAGGCCACAAAGCTCTGTACCTCAATGTTCTCTTCACGCCTGTAAATGCTGACCACAGACTCAATGTCCAAGCCTGGGCTTCTCATGATCATGAGATAAGCTGCTAAGCGTGGCTGAACTGGGGCTTCTTTATTCTGGAAGATGTGCAATAAACCATTCCTGACCTGAGGGGGCAATAGATTTAATGTGTAAAAATAGACTTATTTCTATCCATAAAGATAATTGCACAAAATGTTCACACACAAAAAGTTTGGTGTAAAGTGGTATTAACATGTTTGAAACACTTTCAGTTTTTATACAGTTATCCACTATTCTCCTCCATTATGTTTTATTTTGTCATTCATTCAAACTGAATTTTCTCGGTTTAAATGAAATGTATCATTTAAAACTATTGGTCTGGCAGTAGGATACAGAATGCATTGGGTGTCGGTGCAGAGAGAATTCCAAATTGACCTTACAGCTGGGTTGATTTCCATGAGCCTGAAAGCTTCAATTGCTGCCTTCTGGACAGAAACTGAAGCAGCTGGCTGGGCTACACAAGTAAGGAGTGCAAGCTGAAGTCGTTTCTGCATTCCCTGTCCCATCACACCTATTGCCTGAAAGTTCAATGATGATAAATTTATATTGGAATTTAGGAGCTACAACAAACCACCGATTCATTTAATTAGGATTGGTGAACCAGTGAATAAGACATTAGTAAACCCAAGCCAAAATGCCTTAAACACATGAGCTGAATACTGACAAAATTCCCTATTAATCATCACTTACCATTCACACACAAAAAGTCCTACATTATGTATAGTTTGCAAGAATGTGTGAAAGGGTGGTAATAGCCTAGTGGGTAACACACTTGCCTATGAACCAGAAGACCCGGGTTCGAATCCCACTTCCTACCATTGTGTCCCTGAGCAAGACACTTAACCCTAAATTGCTCCAGGGGGTGGACTGTCCCTGTAACTACTGATTGTAAGTCGCTCTGGATAAGGGCGTCTGATAAATGCTGTAAAAATGTAAATGAAATTGCAATTGTACCCTTAGTGCCATGAAGATCTTTTCCTGATCTCCAGTGCAGT
This sequence comes from Denticeps clupeoides, assembly GCF_900700375.1. Lineage (NCBI taxonomy): Eukaryota > Metazoa > Chordata > Actinopteri > Clupeiformes > Denticipitidae > Denticeps > Denticeps clupeoides. The sequence continues at coordinate 30,578,774 of NC_041707.1, forward strand.
CACCCAACAGGAACTGCATGAATTCTGAAACTTCATTCAGCACTGGAGAATCTTTGTGCAAAGCTCTGAAAGACAGATGAGAATCTTGTTAATAACTGACAAATCACATTGTTTAGCATTGTCTCTGCATATACAAACCGGATTCCAAAAAAGTTGGGACACTAAACAAATTGTGAATAAAATAGTGGTGGGCCGCTATCAGCGTTAACGTGCTGCGTTAACGTGAGACTCTTATCGGCGATAAAATAATTATCTCTGTTAATCTATTCACAAAGTTGGGTTGGGAGCTGGGTCTATACTACGCAAGCTATTGTGCCGGAGTTAAAGGGTTACACTAGATTTATAAGTATATTTCTTCTTTCTTGTGTCTTTTAGTTTCTTATTTCCTAAAGACTTTTATTTTGTTTTTGAGACCCGGTTCAGGTCTCTTGGACACATGGCGTGAGCTGTGAGAGGTGCGTGGGGTTTGTGTGCCAAAAGTTATTTCCTTCATTTTAATTTATGTACATATTAGGAATATTTTGCATGTGTGTTATTTTGTGAATATTTTTGTTCTTTTAATACTGTATATTGTAGAGAGAGTTGCAGAAAGACGTGATGTGTGATGCGATGTTCTGACGCGACCTTGCTTTTTGTACAGAATACACTTTGCACAGAAAATCTCTTGGGTGTCAGCTCATCATTTGCGGTTCAAGAAACGAAATCAAAAAGTTACACAACGCAGAAGAAGAACTGCTACACTATGATGACTTTCACCTTGATATTTTAGCACGGATGTATACCTAGCCGAATTGCACTGTAGGGGGGCGAGAACGAGTCTTCGAACTGTGAAATTACCACATCAAACGTGACGTGGTAACATGGATGCAGCTATTTAACTGAATAAACAGTTGGTAAACACAAGTACATCTTATTGAACATAATTTATTTTCATCACCATTTATCATAGTAGAAAAGCTTTCTCAAGCAGTTTGTGATGCATTTTGGAAACAGGAGATGAGCCCCTGGTCTAATGCGCCACCTGGTTTGAGAAACCCGTTCTCAAAGACTTACTTTTAGTCATTATTTGGGTAGCACACATATTCTGAGTGCCTTCGGCAGAATTCAAATGAGCCATTTTAATCTAGATTAATGTAGATTAATGTAGATTAATTTAGAATCTAGATCAATCTAGATTAATTTTGCTAACTCTAGAGTAATCTAGATTATTTTATTTTTTTTTACTATAGATTAATCTAGATTAATTCCAAGATTACAGTGAGATTAATCTAGATTAAGAAAATTAATCTATGGCCACCTCTAGAATAAAAACTGAATGCTGTGGAGATGGCAAATGTCAATATTTTATTTGTAATAGAACGTTGATGACAGATCAGACGTTTAATCCGAGTAAATGTATAATTTAAAAGGAAAATATGTTGATTCAAAATTTCATGGTGTCAACAAATCCCAAAAAAGTTGGGACAAGTAAACAGGGAACATTTAAAATGGAGTGTGGCAAAATGGAAGACTGTTCTGTGGTCAGACGAGTCATGATTCAAAGTTCTTTTTGGAAATCTGGGACGCCATGTCATCCAGACCAAAGAGGACAAGGACAACCCAAGTTGTTATCAACGCTCTGTTCAGAAGCCTGCATCTCTGATGGTATGGGGTTGCATGAGTGCGTGTGGCATGGGCAGCCTGCATGTCTGGAAAGGCACCATCAATGCAGAAAAATATATTCAACAACATATGCTCCCATCCAGACGTCATCTCTTTCAGGGAAGACCCTGCATTTTTCAACAAGATAATGCCAGACCACATTCTGCATCAATCACAACATCATGGCTGCGTAGGAGGGGGATCCGGGTACTGAAATGTCTAGTCTGCAGTCCAGATCTTTCATCTATAGAGAACATTTGGTGCATCATAAAGAGGAAGGTGCAACAAATAAGGCCCAAGATGACTGAACATTTAGAGGCCTGTATTAGACAAGAATGGGAGAGCATTCCTAATTCTAAACTTGAGAAACTGGTCTCCTCAGTCACCAGATGACGTTGAGTGTTGTAAAAAGAAGGGGAGATGCCACACAGTGGGATTTGGGATTTGTTGACACCATGAAATTCTGAATCAACATATTTTCCCCTTAAAATGATACATTTTGTCAGTTTAAACTTTTGTTCCGTGATTTATGTTCTATTCTGAATAAAATATTAGAAGTTGGCATTCAGTTTTTATTCACAATTTGTATAGTGTCCCAACTTTTTTGGAATCCAGTTTGTATTATTAGCATATGCTCAGTAAGCCTCAACACTTATTTCCTACCATAGTAAAGGGTGAGAACACAACTCAACTGTTAGGTGAAGTATTTTTATATCAGTTCAAGAAAATCCAAGCTTAATAAATTTAAGAAGATTATTATATTAAAAAAATGATTGAGAAATTGAAATATTCCACCAGTGCACAATCTACTTTAAATGTATTTCCTATTTACACTGTAAATTTTGGAGTTGATTCAGGAATGTAAATCCAATTCAATTTGTCACCTTTTAATACTGAATATGTGACGCCTGGCCCTGCTCCCGCTGCAGCACGAGAGGGCACTGACAACATGAATTCATTCAAACACACTTAAAGTATTGTGTTAAAGTTTTAGGCAGGTGTGTAAAAATGCAACATCCTAAGAATGCTGTCAACATGTTAATAGTTGAATGACTTAACTAAATGCAACAAATGAACAGAAGATCTAAATAGAAAATTCTTCGGACAATCATTATTGTAACACTTTCCAGGCCTTCACTGAACAAGCTACCTTGTGTTACAGCCAAATATATTACAAATATTTCAGTCCAGAGCATTTGCTGACACTTCCTATGTTTTCATCTCTGTCTTTGTACAGGGGAGCCTGTAAGAAATTATGCTATTTGAAAGTTGAGTGTTAACGTTGTTTAAACAGTCAGCCAAACTCCCTTTTTCAAGAGTCAGGAAAATGAGCGTGCTTGGTCCTTTAATACTTTAAAGGTTCCGTGACAATATTGAATTGGAGTGAAAAGTCATTGCTTTCTGAAGGATGACGAACAGTTGCGACAGACAGTGCAGCACCGTAGAAGCCATGCTTAGTTTCCCTTTGGGTGACTATCTCTAACTTCAAAATAAGAGTCACTTCCTGCTGTTACTATAACTTCTGTATTAACTTTGTGTGTCAACATAAAGGTCTATCAAACTAGAAAAACATATCTGCAGGAATAATGGCCTTATCCCCTTAAAGTCTCTCTCAGGGGTGAACCCATGTACAGGGCAGCACAGAAAGTAAAGGTTGGTAAAATCAAATAATTATTTTATTCATGTATTTGTTTCCTCACTTAAATATATAATTTAGATATTTTTTTTGTTTCACACGTTTTTCAAGTCAGTTAAATTATTAAAAATATTTGTACTTACTCCAAACTCTTGGTAGCATAGGCAAGGCCATACATAACAAGTTTGTCCTGGCTGCGCTGTGCTGTTGTCAGTATATCCCGGACCCTGAGAGGACAGGACTCTGACAGGAGACCCAGTCCATAAATGATTGCACTGGTGGGCAAATCAGACGAGAGGGGTCTCCTCAATAGCTCCATTATGGCACTAAAGCACTCAGGTGTGCCACACTGTGCCAGACTCTCAAAGGTAATACTGATGGACATCTGCAGCATTTCTCTGAGGGCTGAGGTCAGTGTCTCATTCTTCAAACCACGGATTTCCGAGACTAGCTTGTAGAAGAGGCTGGCTCTCTGCTCACCCTGGTCAGTGTTTGGCAAACCAGCAAGGTCTCGCATGGTTGACAACATACCATCTTTTGACTGGACAAGATGCTTGTTCTCAGCATCCTCGAGATGGAGATCTGACTTTAGTTCATCTTAATGGAGAGAAAGGTTAAAATGTGAACAAATGGGTTTATAAAAACAGCAATCAAGATAACCAACAAATGAAAGGCTAGTTACCATCCCTGCCAAAGTATCGGTTGATGATCTTGGTTGAGTCCTGAAGGCTTAAGCTCTGGGTCACTATGGATGAGAAGCCATACTGGTTTCTGTAGGGTACAATTAGCTTTTAGCTTTTTAACTCATGCACAGTGTATGCAATCATCATATATTGAATCTCAAAGTCAACCCCAAAACCAGCTAACCAAGTTATATTTATAAGGACACACTGTGATGTAGGAAGTAAGGAAGTTAAATGTTAATGGCGTACTGATGAGAGAAGGGCAGGAAGATGTGTTTCTCTGTACACAGGACAGCTGTCATGTGCTTCCTTCTGTTGTCAAACTGGTAGTTGCACTCCTGGTTGCTCTTGATGAGTTTTGACAGTGGTCCATTCTGAGTTAAGAGGGTCGGATGTATTTCATACAGTCATGGAGTCATCACATTATCATCCATTCATTAATTGTGCAACTGTCAAATTGTCCTATTTGTTTTGTTATATTCAGGTGTTGACTTTTTTTTTATTACAGGCAGTGTATAATTCATTTTGTTCACAGAAATAAACACTTGTCAACCAATACATTACAGCACTGATGATCACAATGACTCAACAATTATTTTGTTTTGAAGATTCTAAGACAGCTCTCGCAGTATAATGACTTAAAGATGATGAAAGGAACTGTCTCACCAGACCAGGAATGAGGGCCAGAGGGCTACTGGTTTGCTTCAGGGGGGTGAAGTGGCTGCACTCAGACAGATCTCTGACAACTGTGACATCAGTATCAGTATCTTTCCTAGAGTTCACAGTGAGTTCGGTCCTGCACTTTCCATGAATGGTGGGCTGATAAAAAAGATAAAAGGAAGTGAAGCACAGTCTGTATGGAAGGGTGTAAAGACTGGAGGGCAGACTAACTTGTAAGTATAACAAGTACAGGTATGGTAGTATCATGGTGGGTAATACACCCGCCTATGAACAGGCTGTGGTGGACTAGCAGGTGAGGAAGCGCACCCGTAATCTGTAGGTTGCCGTTTTAAATCCTGAACCACCAAGGTGCCACTGAGCAAAGCACCATCCCACACACACTCCTCACTAAGGTGATGGGTTAAATGCAGAGGACACATTTCGTTGTGTGCACCGTGTTTACTGCTACAGTGTTTAACAATGACAATCACTTCACTTAAAAAAAAAAAAAAAAAAAAAAAAACAGACATACATAAAGTCACAGGTTCAAACCCCAATTATTATTACTATTATGGGGTCCCTGTGCATGACACTTAACCCTGAGTTGCTCCAGTATGACTGTCCTGTAACTACTGATTCTAAGTCACTCTGCAAAAGGGCATCTGATAAATGGTGTAATTTGACCTGTATGAGTTACTTGTTTAGGGGCTCTGTTTTCTGTACTCACCATGTTTTTGCTGTACTCAGAGTCAGACACTGGCACCATAAGAGCGGAAATCATACCCCTCTTTATGTTCAGAATGTTTTTGGGCTCATCCTTCGCAGGGAAAAGTGTGACCTGTGATCCTGCCTCCACAACAAACATCAAAGGATTCCTGTGTTAACAGCAGGGATATGAGGAGAGAAAGAGCATCGATCATATCATGCTTTTAATATACATAACATGACTTGTAGTTCTTTTTGTACCTTTTTACATTGCTACTTGCAAAACAAACATTCTCTATTCTCTAATTGACATGGTTCATTTTTTTCTTGGGTTTTGAGAAATCAGAAACAACGACTGCATAAAACTCTTAGTAGATATCAGATATGACTTTATGACACGTGTGATCATACTGCACCTTTCCATAGCTGCCTGAAAGGCAAGGGATCCAGCCGTTTGTTTGTAGACAGCCTTCCCCTGGGAGTCAATAACTGACACCTCACTCAAAGAGCACTCAGATGTGTGCAGGACAAAGCTGCATGTCTGAGGAACCTCAAGCTCCACCTGAAATAGTTAAGTAGATGGGGACGCGTGAGCCATTAAAGACAATATTAGCGTGGAAAAACAAATAGTAGGATCCCAGTTAACACTATCTGATTCAACTCTAAGCTATGCAAGTTATCACCACACAGTCTGAAATCCACATTTGAACAAAGACTTTGAAACCCCTTGTATTTTTTTTGAAGAGTTATTTATAATATGCTTGCTGTGCATCATAATGACTTCATTTTTTAAATCTTGAACATATCCTTTAATATTGAGATAGAAGGCCCTAGAGGCCATGTAAATATTTTTTGTGAATCTGTAAGATATTTGGTCATGTAAACTAAATTTTACATTTTACAACAGGTACAACTGTGATGGATAGCTGCAATTCTATGCTGAATATGAAGTTTATAATTTTCTGCTGAATTAGTAGGTAATTAATATATGAATACCACAAGGTATTTAAGTGGTGCTTGCTGTCTGGTTATGACTATGTGGGAGTATGTGTTTCTGAAAAGTCTTGAGTGCTATCAATGTGACATGAGAGCACTAAGTGGACTTCATTTAAAAATCCTATCCTTCTGCGCTAGCCCATTTACATTGCAGATGATTATTTAGGAAATTATTGATATATCTTGTTCTGATGATTGAAAATAATTTAATGGATAATGGATTGTTGTCACACTGTCTTGTGTGGACATTATTACAACAGATTCACAAAGATCATTATCACAAAAGTTGTCAAAGTGAAAAAAGAGACCCCAGTTCATGAAATGAGACTAAATGAGCTCAATAAACATGTAACGACTGAACTGGAGTCCTTCAATGCTGCTTCTGAACTAATGGGTGTCTGCAAATCATCTTCATAGTCATTAAATATTATTTATAAATAAAAATGTACTGCCTTATATTATTAGCACACCTACCTTGCAGGACACTTTGGGTCCATTCCTGAGGTTCGCAGTGCCCACTACTCCGTTTCTGCCCTCTGCCGTGTAGAGGTACGTATATTTTCGGAAGGTTTTGAACCTCTCTGCCACTGAAATGTAGTAAATAAACTAGTCAACGAAATTGAAGCAAGAGTCAAAAGTAATACTGTATAACCTTTGGTATCTGTTGTTAATGGTACGGGTATCATTTTCACTTGGAATTAGTTTAATTTGGCCTCTGCATTGACCGGTATGGAATGACTGGTTGATTGAATTGTGACTAGTAATCAGTTTTTGAAAATCGGATCTTTGGACTTTGAAAAAGTGCTGTCTCCATGTGTAAATAACTGGATCCTCTGTTTTTATCTCTGTTTAGGCCATGACAAAGCAATTTTCTGTTGGTCACTCACTTACATGGACATGCTGTTGTTTGTGCCTCCGTTGGATCCTCTTCTTTTATAATAGATGAAAAGACAAAAAAAAACAAAAAAACAATAAAAATAGTTCATAGATATTATAATAATGGATTTTAATTATTCTGGTTATTAAATTATTATGTACATAAAATTGCCTTTTTAAATATTTTATATAAATTATCTCCATAACAAAAAAAATATTTTCAAGTAGGACATCAATTTTTCCTACCTGCTAGAGCATAAATGCCAAAAAGCAGCAAAAGCCAAAGCTTTGTGTTCCTCATGATGGGCAGAGCAGCAGCTCTCGTCCTCTGTAATGGTTTTGATGACTGAAACCCTCAGCTGTGCCTCTGGCCCTTTATAAACTTTGTTCCCTTAGTTTTCCCCATGAGCCATTTCAGTTGAGGGACACTGGCACACTGAGATAACCTAGGGTTGCAAAAGTCTTGTTATCATCCAAAGTTCAGAGTGGAGACTTAGATGACAGGAACGACTTTTTTGCAGTATTGCAAGTTGTTCCATTTTGTTTTAACCATTCTAGGACCTGTTCCACATTTTTCTTCCATATAGATGCTGGTTTAATACACTGTAGTTAATTGTAGTTAGAGGAGCTGTCTGGGGTGCTGATTCCTGGAGTGTGAAGATAGTAATTATCCACGGGAAGTGATCAACATAGTCATTAAACATAATATATGATGATGATGATGATGATATAGGCACAAAAGTGGGCAAGTGGTTCCCTGTTCATAATAGCATAAGGAAAATGCAAAAACAGAAGATGCTTTGCTCAGTCACAACACTGGTCAGGCTGAAATTGTATTTCTATTCACAACTGGTATTAAAGCATATCCAAAGCTCTTTCCTCTTTTGATGAACCAGTATCCTAATTTCTGTTTCAATGTCTTGTTCTACGTACACATAGCTGACGTTCCATCACAATCTGGAAGTAACAGTCTATATTACATTGTCAAATATTTCATATAATGATGCACACTAGTTCAATAGTTCAATCTGTATGTGCAGTTTTCTTGGATAATGACAAAGTGACTTTGACATTGTGATGGCTAGACTGGGTTACACCATAGTTGTTACAATGCACAGTGCTTAGTACTTTCCAAATGTGATCCAAGGAACAGCAACCTGCAATAGGGTCTGTTGAATTAGCTGAAAAAGTAACAACAGATTGTAATAAATATATTTAAATAATTTTGTGATATTTGGGGTAAAATCCATCATTGGTATTTTTGCTTACATTTTGAACTGATTCTCTAATAATTTCTGAATTGAAATTTCTCTTAATTATAATGACAACTAAATGAAGAAAAGTAATTTAATGTAAAAGTGGGTTGAGATAGAAACACAGAAAAGGAGACATCCATTCAGATTTTTATATCTCTGGAAATATGAATATAAAGGCACAAGTCCCTGACAGAGCAAATGAACAACCAAAAAGGCAATGGGGTCGAACATAAACAGAAAAGCTATGGTTTAAATAGTGAAAATAAGTACACGTTAATGGAACACACGTGGATCTAATTAGGGTGGACTAGACAGTGATGCAGCACCACAATAGTGTCATGTGCAGAGGTGGAAAGTAACAAATTACATTTACTCATGTTACTGTAAATGAGTAGTTTTTGTGAATAATTTGTCGTTTTTAAAGTTGTTTTTGAAAAAAGGTCATTTTACTTTTACTCAAGTACATTTTTAGCATTTTACTTAGCTACAGCCTTTGCTCAATACTTTGTTGAAGCACTTTTGGCAGCAATTACAGCCTCAAGTCTTTTTGAATATGATGCGACAAACTTGGTACACCTATCCTTGGCCAGTTTGGCCCATTCCTCTTTGCATCACCTCAGCTCCATTAGATTGGTCAGGAAGCATTGGTGCACAGCCATTTTAAGATCTCTCCTGAGATGTTCAATTGGTTTCAAGCCCTTACTCTAGTTGAGCCACTCATGGACATTAACAGAGTTGTCCTGAAGCCACTCCTTTGATATCTTGGCTGTGTGCTTAGGGTCATTGTCCTGCTGAAAGATGAATCGTTGCCCCAGTTTGATTTAAAGAGCGCTCTGGAGCAGGTTTTCATCCAGGATGTCTCTGTACATTGCTGCAGTTATATTTTCCTCTATCCTGACTAGTCTTTCAGCTCCTGCTTCTGAAAACATCCCCACAGCATGATGCTGCCACCACCATGCTACACTGTAGGGATTGTATTGGCCTTGTGATGATTGGTGACTGGTTTCCTCTGAACGTGACACCAGGCGTTCACACCCAAGAGTTCAATCTTTGTCTCATCAAACCAGAGAATTTTGTTTCTCATGGTCAACATTTTGTTTTCATTGGCAAACTCCAGGCAGACTGTCATGTGCTTTTTACTAAGGAATGGCTGCCATGTGGCCACTCTACCATACATGCCTGATTGGTGAATTGCTGCAGAAATGGTTGTCCTCCTAGAAGGTTCTATTGAAAAAATACCTCTGGATCTCTGACATAGTGACAATCGGGTTCTTGGTCACCTCCTTGACTAAGGCATTTCACCCCTGATCACTCAGTTTAGGTGGCCAGTCAGCTCTAGTAAGAGTCTTGGTGGTTTTGATCTGAGCTCATTCGGACCTTTAAAGAGCAGAACTTTTTCTATAACCTTCTGCAGATTTGAGCCAAGCGACAATCCTGTCTCGGAGGTCTACAGACAATTCCTTTGACTCATGTTTCGTTTGTGCTCTGAACTGTCAACCGTAGGACCTTGTATAGACGGTGTGTGCCTTTCCAAATCACGTCCAATCAACTGTTTTATCCTCAAGTGCACTCCAATTAGAGGCAGTGGTGGCAAAGGTAAGGAAGCAGACCCGTAATTGGAATGTTGCCGGATCGAATACCAAACCATCAAGGTGCCACTGAGTAAAGTACCAACCCCACACACTGCTCCCCTGGAGCCTGGTGCCTGTCATGACTGCCAACTGCTCACTAAATTATAGGTTAAATCCAGTTGTATACTGCAATTGCTCTTTTATATAATTTGCCAAACCTCAAGTAAACTTTTGTCATGTTGTGCTTATGGGGTGCTTGTGTGTAGAACTCTGAGGAGAAAATGATTTTAAAAATGAATCTACTTTGGAATAAGGCTGTTATATAAGAACATGTGGAAAAAGTGAAAGTAACTTTTATTCAAAGAAAAACTATAAAGTAGATTTTAGATGGGTACTTTTACTTCAGTAGAATTTAAGCAAAGTAAAGAAGTTTTACTTTACTTACCTCTGGTCAGTGTGTGATATA